>NC_090906.1:4234828-4321571 GCF_040956055.1 Brachionichthys hirsutus | reverse complement strand
CTGCCAGAACTCTCAACTACCTGCAGCTGGAATCTGTGTCTGTCTGAAACATTCCAAAACATAAGAAATCTGATTACATCCTGCACTGAAATGTTAAAAACCGGATTCATTTTGTTGAGATTTGTGTGCATTTAATGTTTGTTTTTTTAACAGTGTAACTTATCACCATCACTAACTGGAACGTTTGACGAGGTAACATTCAGTAATAAATTAGAAAATACATTTTAAAGATCTATAATAACTAGAAGTCTGGACCTGGACTTTAGTAAAGGTAAACTTTTTAATATTTCTTTGCAACCAAATCTGAAAGAAATACTGAGATTGAATATTGAGACTGCTGATAAATAACATTTAAACAACTTTAAATCATATTTGTTCAAAATTTATTCAGCTCCATGACCTTCTAATTACTGAATATCGATCTTATTAGCTAGTTGATGAGAGTGAAAACATTAAGCTTGACACTGCTTTAAACAAATCCCCATCTACAGTATTTCTACATTTATTTCACAGTATATAGTTGAAAGATGCATTTGGGTAGAGTGAAAAGTAAGTGAATCCCTTCCTAATAACAAGCGTTCCGCTCTTATCCAGCTTTTACGCTCAAGGTATGAAAACAAATATATAAAGGATAATTGAGACTCACGTTTGTCTTTCATTTGTAGAACTTTCAAACGAGCATTTCTTGCATCTGACTGACTTGTATTACTTGGTCTGGCCTCAGGAGGATCTTCAGCAGATCATCCAACAGCAGGTGCAGAGCCAGCAGCAGACCGAGCAGAAGAAGTCCTCCCGCCTGGGCCTCCTGAGGAGACAGAACAAGCCGCCGATGCAGCGACCGTCCGCCATGTCTCCACCCACAGCAGCCGCTCCGACAGTCAACTCAAACCAAATCTTCATAAACAAATCTGCAGTTTCGACGGCTCCGACTCCAGGCACTCCTCCTCCAAACATCAATCGCACCTGGAGGGACCGGATGAAGAAGGGCAGGACCGGTCGCCAAGGCAACCAGCTAGCAGTGGAGCAGGCGTCAAGGTGGGGCAAGGATGAGAACGGCTTCCAGGTTGTGTGTCTTGATTGAAAACGCGATGACGAGAACAATCATTCCGATGAACAAAGGCTTAAAATTACTTTGATATCACTTGGATGTTTTACTTTAGCTGGGCAGGATGATTTTCTTTTCACAGAATTTGACACCAACAGCAGTTTTTAAGTTTATCTTTTCTGAGACAGCAGGTTTTGAACATACTGTCGCTCCTCTCATTGGATTAGCAGTTTCACTGAAATTAAAGATTGGCCGAGTGTCAGGAATTTTCAGTGAGGTTTTTTCAAAACGTTTTTTTATTTATATGCTTAAAGATGAATCAAGACACTTTTAAAAAGTCACGACTGAGGGTATCCATGAATTATCATGGCTGAAATGTTTAACTTGAGGAAAAACTACTATAGATCAGACATGACTCCAAGTAGAGCAGCATCACGTCTTAAAACGTGTCTGAAATATAACTGATGACAACTGAGCCATGTGTTCAATTCTGTAAAGCCTTCACTGATTGTTACTTTGCATGTTGTAAATAAATAGTGTCATGCATTACTGGGTCAAACTGCAGTCTATTTTGAGATGAGGTCACTCCATGGTTTAAACCTTTCATTGATTTGCGAGATTCAAAAGAGAAAAAAACACAAACAGATTGTTTTTAATATTTTATTGGTTAATATTAGTTTGTACATTTCCAATAATATATAACTCACTTATGCATCTGGCACACATTTATAATTTATATATGGCATTAAATAGAATTATTGTCACCACTGATGCATACAGCACAGCGAAGTTACTCCCGCCTCCAAGAGAAAAGACATGCTCATAGTGAAAACATACAATCCTGAACAGATGATTACAATCATACATACAAGCCATTTCAACAGGGTCGAATAAATAGAACTTTCTATAGACTTTCTTTAATACAACCGGAGCTAAAGGAGAGCCTGCATTTAAATGGCAGCGATGCCCAACTCCCAAAAATATATTCGCATTGTGCAACAATATCAATCTGACCTTTGATCGCGGGGTGCTTCTCTGCCAACGTACAGAATAACATCCACGTCACTCGGCTGAGTTCTTATACATTAAAGCCTTTCAAACAAGACAAAAAAAACAAAAAAAAAAGATTTTAGTAAACATCTAGCGCCAAGAAAGCAATACACTCATCTGCCGAGCTTCTTTGTGAGAAAATCCACGCAGAACTGGCGACCCAGCTGCCAATCCAAAGCCTGCTAGTTGTTACTTTAGAATAAAACCTTTGAACCAAGTCGTACAGAATTTGAAAAGGAGCTCTTAACGAAAGAGGCACATGTAAATTCACAACACCCTGCATATTTATGGAGATGGCAGTTTCACTATGGTGGACCGCCCTGTTCAAAACCATCACAACCGATGATACTACTGCTGTTAAAACTACATGTATAGTTGCAGCAGTTATTTGTGAGACAACCTGCACCTTAGTTGTAAAGATAAGTGAGATACAGATACAGAAACAGAAACATGTTTCATCAAAACACTGATCGGACCGACCCAAACACGAGGACAGAGAAACTCTACGACGGCTCACTGCCACGCACGGACACAAGAACAGTAAAGGTGTGTCATAAATAGCATATCCAGTTTGTAACACAAGATATTCAGAAAACGGATGCGAGTGCCGCATCTGAATGATTTAAACTGGTTTCGTAGCAGATTGCTGAAAACATGACCAAATGATCTTAGGTTGTAACACAGTCCTTCAGATGCAAATCATCCGAGAGAAATAACCTTCAGACCGAAACACTGAACATATCGCAATTCTCATCGTAACAAGTTCCCATGACAAACTATCTGTACACATAAAATACTCACTCCAGCCTTCTGACATTAAATTCCCCGTGTAAAAAAAAGAACTTTAGTGTTAAACAAGCACCACCTTCCTCTCAGATATACAACATTTTTTTAATACCTGCGATGTCAAAACTTTCTTTTCCACTATCAAGCAATCACTCGTTCTCCGTCACCACAATCCACCTCTGGATTATACCAAGCACGGCCGTTTCAACATAAACACAGCACTGTGCAAACGCTCCTTTGGGTTAGTGGAACACCTCCAAAACAAGGTCTGTTAAACCGGCGTTATCTTCTATCAATGAAAATCAGAAAAGGAGAGCTTCACCTACCCTACATCACACTAAGTGTTTGAAGGTAAGAGCTGACGGCTGTAATATAAGTTTGGTCCAGCGCGACTTTTAGCATCATTAATGCCTCCCCTCACTCTTTGGAAGCGGTTGAGTTTCAATCTTCACTCTCAGGGGGGGGGGGGTGCTAAACTTTAAAAGTGTTCTGAGGTGAAGGGGCAGGGGGCAGCTAGGACTGAAGGAAAGAGATGATGGAACTGATGAAATCTAAGGGTTTATCTGCGTGGATCCAGTGGCTCGCGTCTGGGATATACTGGATGTCAGCGTAGGGGAACAACCTCTGGATTTCTGGGTAATCATCAGAGCTGGATCGGGAGTAAAGGTACAGAGACGACAGGTCAGAAAATCAGGTTAGAGATGCGGCTGTGTGTCGGCAGAAGTCGGATTTTTTAGTTTCTTAATATTTACATATTCTATGAATGTTATCCTATTTATTTTTGTTACAGCTATCGTTTATGTCCCGCAATCAGACACGAGTTTCTCATAGAAAACAGAATCCTGTTTACTGCATATAGTAAAAGTGTAAATTTTGTTTCAATAGAATGTAAAATTGTCTCCAGACTTTACACGTCAAGACAGCGTTTGTGCACCTGTGTGTGTGTTATACCTGATGTAAGCAGAACTGGCTCCACCCAAAAACAAAGTAGGCCCCTCAAATACGGTGTCAAAGCTGGGGAATCGCATGATGTTGTCGAGGTGTGCCGAGATTGCTTCCAAATTGATCCTCCAGGCATAATGGCCGTTTTGCTCCACCAGGTTAGTCAGCAGGAACTGACGCACCGAGCGCTCCTGAGGGAGGGAAGGATCATGTATGACCAAACAGCTTTCTAAATAACATTTCATTTTAATATTTTACATTTTGCAAACAGCAGACATAAACAATATCCAACCAGCTGGTGGATAAAATCTGGCATTTAGCAGCTTAGCGTTCAGATATTTTTCTTGTGACTTGGTAAAGCCAAAAACAGAGCTAAAAGCGATACTGTGCATACCTTCATGAGATGAAAAGAAAAAACAAATAAATAAAGAATTTTAAATAAAAATCCAAATATATGCTACCATTTTAAGGTGATTAAATGAGCATCTGGTTGCTAATAAATGCTAATGTAAATTTTAATGTCACAACAGGTTTCTGCCAGCCCCAACTGACCCCGTGGATCAGTTACTGCAGGTTCATTCATCCTTTTAGGAAGCTCTTTGATAAAAAAAGAAAAAAACATATATAGTCAACACAGATGACATCCTATGTTATATTAACTCAAGCCCAGCTGACATGTCTCTAAATGATGAAAAGGAATCCTCACCTTTACCAAACCACGCAGCTGATCCTCAGCCATCCGCCTGGCAGTGGAACGCGGGATGTCACTGGAGATCTTTACCTCCTGCATGGCCTGAATGTAAGAGTGGAAGTTGGTGCGCGTTGATGACTGCGTCGGACTGATGTCCACCACCACCAACCTTTCCACTAAGCCCGGCTGAAAACAGACGGACATATTGGTATTAACGGGGACAAAACGGGTCACATTAAACATTAAAACCAGCGACGAAACGCAAATAGAGCATGTAGGTGAGACCGGGGGGGGGGGTTACGTTCACAGTGGACAGGAATGAGCCGTGAGAAACGTCGGGTGACGCCAGCGAAGACAGTGTGTCGTGCCTAAATAAACTCGAACCTGTGTCAGGGCAGTCATCATGGCCGTCTTCCCTCCCATGCTGTGGCCAATCAGGACGCACTTCTCAATACGCAGCTGGGCGAGAAGGTGTTTTAAATCATTGGACATCGCTTCATAGGTCAACGCTGGGGTGTGAGGGCTGCTGCCATGGTTACGGGCATCTACAGTCAGCACCTAACTAGACAAAGGACAGTTAGGACACTTGGGATTGGGGAAAACGATGCAATAGAGCTTCAATCATTGAGGTCAAATCCTTTTCTTAAAGCCCTTGTCTGACAGGTGACAGCACAAACTAAGATTATACCTCGCAACTGAAGTGTTGGGTTTCCCAAAGCAAGGCAAAGAAAAGATGATATATCAGAGAACCGACAGCTGAAGAGCCACACCGCATTACCGGGGCGTTCCTATGGCTGCTATCTGAGAACAAACCTCATGAAGATGGATTGTTTTTGGTGTGATGTCTTCATCAGTGCATTACCTTTCGGCCCGTACGCTGCACCAAGGACTTCGCTATCGAGTGGAAGTTAGATTTGCTGCCAAAAAGGCCATGGAGAAACACGAGGGGCGTGCTCCCCCCCTTCCCGTCGAAGACATCATAGGTCAAGGTGACTGGGCTGGAGACAAATGAGAGATACGTTACAATGTCCATTTAAAAAAATGAAATAATTACCGTCCCCCAAAACTAATAAAGCAATCAGGGAGTGAAAAATTCGGACTGAATTACTTTACGTTAAATTATTAAACATTTGCTTTCTTAATTTGACCTACGTCCCACGCAGAGAGGATCACAAGGACGTTCAATGGTTTCTGAATGATCTGGCAGGAAGGGTTTTGCTTCCACCTACTGGACCATGCTAGGGAACTATTATTACCCCCGCCGAGGTCCGATCACATAACCCCCCAGCGTTTGTTTGTTCATTAATTATTAATTATCTAATTATGGGGGGGGGGGGTCTGCGGTCTGAGTGCTTTTCTAGTTATTATTAGTTATAATTTTGGTAATCTTCCAGATAAACACAAATTTTGCATTCCAATAAAACGTAAAAGTTGACATTTCACAATGACTTCAATACGCTCGTCTGCCGCTGTAGACATCACTGTCAGTGAGAAGACATGAACACGTATAAAATGGAATAAAGAAACATAATAGCTCACCCTCATTAAAAAATCCTTGTGTAGCCTTAATCTCTTTTTAGTGTTGTTAATTAAGTCAGAAAGACTCAGTTCTACTGAAATAAACAAACTAAAAAAAATCCTGTGAAAATATTTCCATTATCCATCAACGTGTTATTTAGCAGGGGGGAGGGGAGTGTCCCTGCATGATGAAAGCTCTCATAAGCTTCTTAAAACCTTCTCTGATGTAGTTTTTGGGGATTTTCTCTACAGTTGTGTTCAGTCTATGGAGGAAAAACAGTTTTTTAATGTTATTCGAGCTCCTTTAGGATAAAAATAATTAAAGCTAACTTGTTTATTGTTCGTTTACGATACTGCGCCATAAGAACAACAGCATAATGACGCAGAAACAAACAATATGCAGTTAAATGATAAGTGTGCTAATGAGCAGAATTAAGCTGGAGTTGAAAATCTTTAGCTATGATTACGAGCTAATAGCTCCAGCTAGCCAGATGTTCGGGTCTCACTCCGTAAAGCACACAGTTAATAACGACGCAGAGATGCGACAAAGGTGACTCATTGTAAGTTGCTGCTTTGAAGGTGGAATAATAATAATAATAATAATAATAAAGAAGGTTATAGCCAATAAATTCAACTACGACGCGCGCAAACATCAATTCGAGCCAAGCTAGCAGAGCTAGCAGAGGTACCTGGATGAACTAGCTGCTCGGACCAGGGGAGCCTCACCACACACATCCCGCCGCACGGGGACCGATCGACACGACGGCCGGCCGCTCGGGAGGCCTCTCCGGATCAAACGACACAAAACACTCATGGCAGCACCCAAAAACAGGCAGTCAAAAAAACCAGCATGGGCGTTTGAGGAGTCTCCAGGCAGCCAGAGGTTCGTGACTGTGCAATGCACGCACACAGACAGCGGCCCGGAGGTCAAGCTTGAAAGGAGACGTACGTTTGTCAACAGCTGATCGTGCGTCATGACGTTGACGTACAATGTGAGTGAGTGTAAAATTCTCCCTTTCGCCTGTCTGTCAGGAGAAGAGAGCCACCGGGGCGACGGGAACAGAACGTAATAAATGTCGTGAATGAGGGTGTGTGTAAAACATTTGTTGTTCAAAGACCGGTGCTTACCTGTTTAACTTCACATCAAAGCGTGTATCCGTTGTTTGATTTCGACTTCATTCACTGTGTATCGCCGTACAGGCATTCACTTCCCCCGCAGACACAGCGGAAGTAAAAGAATGACGGCGTTGAGCCGCAGGGTGACGCTGCAGTATCGTAGTGCTATTTTCCGCTCCCAGCAACATTATTTTTCATTCTGCATAAAAAAAAAAAAAAAAACCTGCTCTAACAACAGTTCACCTGTTAAAAATGTCAAATCATTAATTTGTTCAAGGCTTATCAAATGACTTATTAGAACACTTCTACTGCTTTCCTTGCTCTGGGTGGCCCGTCTTATCTTATAACAGTCATTTTATTAAATTCAATCTATCCTACAGTGCTTTCATTTCCTAACAGAGTTAAAGTGGTCTTTGACCGACATGTGGGGTCATTACGAGGTAAATGACCCCACATGTCTGATATTTGCTTAAGTGTGTTGCTATGGCTACTCAGTGATTTATTTTACAAATTATTACACAGCTGATTTTAGTTGTTTTCAGATTCGCTTAAATTAATTTCGATTATCTTCTCTTAGTCCTGAGACATACAGTCACCTGAACATAGATATATATTTATAACTAAATGAAGGCGACACACTCTTGAGTCTTACAGTTCCAAAGCAGCAGAGTTAGGTATTAAATTACCATTCATTTCCTGCTAGTGTTGTAATCAGTTTGCTGTCCTGTTTCACTCTTCTCTTGAGTTAATGTCTTCGTGTCTGTGGCTCTTGCGATACACAGGAATGTAATGAGCAAGAAACAACATCGATCTGTGGGCTTGGGGAACCTGGGTTCCATTGCTGTTTCTCCAAACATGCATTGCTATGGGAGACTGGTCTGCTGGGATAAAGCATGCTGTGAGTTGTCTCCATGGTGATGGACAGACACACAGGCCTGCGGGGGGGAGTCGACACAGATCAACCTAAGACAACAAACGAGGATTGCTGGATGAGTGTGCGTTTTCTATTTATTTTTTATCCTGTTGAACGACAGTTTTCCTTAAATGCACAAAATAAATTCAAGCCCACAGTTTATTAAGTTACTTCACTTTTCTCTATGAAAGAAAAGCGTATGAGGAGAATCATTTGAGGATAATATACATCATGCCAAATGTTAGTAACAAGAGCAGAACTTCGCTTACACAACTTTATTAAACCATTAGTGAATGACCAATAAGCATCATAATCCATTGAGAGTGAATAGAAAATGATAATCGAAACTCTGAAGTCACACTAGTTATATCAGGTCAAGCCAAGTCAGTTATTTTGTACACCACATGTAGAAATGACCGTAATGTTGAGTTTGGGCAGAGTGTTTTGACATGCATCATTACAAATCAAGCAAAAGATCCAAATCAGTAATCAAACTTATGATGTATTATCACATGTTAAGATAACATTTTAGTGATATCTTGAGATAACTTCATGACCCTACAACAGTTGTATGAAGTATGTAAAGTAATTAAAATACCAGTAAGCAATACTTACTTCATCTGCAACATTAAAGTATGCATGCATCAATATCTGTTGTTTTCATTGATGCTAATACTTTTGTACTTCTACTCTGTCAGTCCGATGAAGTTGATCATTGGATGTAGTTTTACACCAATCAGTGACATCTACGCTGAGTGCTGCAAAGGACGGGCCATGAGGATCATGGGAGGCTGCTCTCATCCCTCCAATAAACTGTTTGTGCCTCTTCCCTCAGTGAGAAGATTGCAGAGCATCAAGGCAAGAACCTCCTGGGACAGTTTCTTTCCCAAGACAGGGAGACAGTGAGAACAATAAACATTGATGCTTCTCAACGCCTGCTGCTCTTGTTTTCGCTGATCATCACTATGGCTATACGACGTATTTTGAATTGTCTTTTAGTATTTATTTATATTTATATTTTTAGGTTTTTACGATCACTGAGCCTCGGGAACAAATTCCGTTCTGTTGTGTTATTAACATGTTGGGATGACAAATAAATTGAACGTTGAACACTGACTTCACTTTAGGTTTTATAACTCACAATGAGACATAAAATATTAGAACAATTAAATCCAGTATTGAAGTGAATTCAAACATAATGGAAATTGTATCATCAGAAAATGACACACTTTGGCATATGCTACTATCAAATTGGTCAAATTCCACTCGCTGACTCACGTTACAGTAATCACGGCTCTCTGAGATTATGGGAATACAGCAAGGTATATGTGTATGTGTGTGTGCGTGCGTGCGTGCGTGTGTATCCATAAACTATGAAAATGAGTTTAGTATACAGGCAGCAAGAAGGTTCTGGGTTCAATTCCTTTCTGTGTGGAGTTTGTATGTTCTCTCCTTGTCTGCATGGGTTCTTCCTGGACTCTCCGGTTTCCTCCCACATCCAAAAACGTGCATTGTAGGTGAACTGATCGATCCAAATTGTCCAGGGGAGTGAATATGAGTGGCTGTTTTTATTTTATGAGGCTCTGCGATGAGCTGGGGTCTCATCAGGGGTGTACAACTCCTCTTGCCCATTGACTGCTGGGATAGGCTCCAGCACGACCCACGACCCGGTAACGGACAAAGCGGTTCGGAAGATCAATGAATGAATGAATGAATGGTGTGCATGCATGTCTCTGTGTGGACTCACAGGAGGCTGACTCTGGATGAGAACTGGGTTGCGTCACTGATTCATCACAATAATTATTCACGCTCACACCTAAAGTTCCGAGTTAGTGTCACGTAATCCAGAGATAACCCATGCAGACAGTTCTCAGGTAGATCGATAGATAGATAGATAGATAGATAGATAGATAGATAGATAGATAGAGATTCCCTCTTTCATTTCTGTAGTAAGCAGGGAAGCTTTTTTTATTCCTAATTGACATACATGTTGCACCACACCAAACTTACTTCATGGCGATGAGATGAAACAACTTTGACGTCAGCAACACAAAGAAACTCAACTCCCTTGTCAAACCGATCCGACAGCTCTTTATTTGTTTTAGATCTCAGGTAGCACATGTCTACAGTGGAAGAGAGAGAAAACACCCGCATTCGTTCTGACAAAATGTTTATTAAATGTTCCATCTTGACACCTTTGCCATACAAGCACTGACATATCTATTTAGGAAAACATTTTAATGTACAACAATGTTATTTAAAAGAGACAAATTAGGGAAATGTTTTAGTTCTATGTACAAAACTAATCCTGTTGACCTGGAAACAAACATCCCAACAGCTGCAGTCATCCCTCAGGGTCTCTCACGCTCTCTCTCTCTCTCTCTCTCTCTCTCTCTCTCTCTCTCTCACACACACACACACACACACACACACACACACACACACACACACACACATACACATACTTACATAAAGAGGAACATACAGTCAATTGTATTTGATGTAAAAGATACACAAACAAACAAATTCACAATGCAAGGCTATTTGGAACACAGACATACAGTGGAATATGTAGATATATGCATTAAAATACATGACAAATATTTTTTTAAATCTTATAAATATGAAATAAAGTTGCATATAATCACATAAAGATCACATAAAAGAGCTTGCATAGTGAGTGAAACAGGCACTTCGGAGTCCTCAACAGCAAAACTGTGGGGAGAAGGACAAAGTCATTGCTTGGGGCCATGTCATGGATCCATCTTCAGTTTCAGTCTCAGCAGAAACTCTTCTAAGCAAATATTACATGCAAAACACTCATGCAAAACACACAAACACACACACACACACACACACACACACACACGCACGCAAACACACGCACGCAAACACACGCACGCAAACACACTGAACAATGGCACAACCAAATCCCCACAAAACGAGAGCTGGCTCTTCCTCGTCATTGTCCTTGGTGGGACACACACCATTTCACCTGAACGTCTCGGTGAAACTCAACACCAGCTGCCCAACAGTTAATGACAGAGTAGAACACAAACAAGAAGCAGGTGCTTTTCTAAAGATAATCCCTTAGAGGCTATAATAGAAATACAACACGTACTCACACATTTCTAAATATTTAAGCCGTTATTTAGGAGAAAACACGCCGTACAGTGTCGTAGCCAACTGACCACAACAGCCTCTGAAACAGATCAAAGCAGTTAAAGAGTTAAAATGATTAACAGGAAGCAGGAAAAACCAGTATCTGTACAAGCGTCTTCATCTCGGAGTCTTTCCACAAGGTTCGCCCTTCGGTTTCACGTAACAAAAATGAACACAGATGCACAAGAACACTCATTAACATTTAGATTTGACCCATTCCGACCTTTATCCCATCAAACATAGTCTCTCTTATCGTATCCTCCGCCTGCACTGACGCTGCGCGGGGCAGAGTAGGCCATCCGAGGTGGCTTGTACTTTTGCTCCTTTGGGGGGCAGCTGCTGCACAACATGGCCCCACCAATCAGTAACAGGGCAGCTGCTGCCCATCCAATGTAGAGCGATGCCCCGATCTCCCTCCGCTGAGAATTGCTCAGAATGGGGTTGTAGAAATCCCGGACAATGACACTGGCGGTCCAGGAGGCAGGGATGAGGACCAAGAGGCCTCCAAGGATGAAGAAGATTCCTGCAATGATCATCACTTTGGCCTTGGCTGTCTCCTCTTCAATGCAGTTTGTGCACTTGGCTCCGACAATGGAGATCATGACCCCCAGCACCCCGAGTATGATGGAGATGATCATCATCGCTCTGGAGGCCTGTAGCTCCTGTGGTAGAGCCAGCAGGGAGTCGTAGACCTTGCACTGCATCTGACCCGTACTCTGAGTGACGCAGTTCATCCACAGACCCTCCCAGATGGTTTGAGCCGTGATGATGTTGGCTCCAATAAAGGCCGACACCCTCCACATCGGCAGGGCGCACGTCACTATTGCAATGATGAATCCAAGCACTCCGAGGGCGATGCCCACGATCTCCATGCCCATCGACATGCTGGCTCCTTGAAGACAGGATAAGACTTGAAATAGTGCACGGATGTTGGGATTAGCAAAAACCCTCTTCGATAATAATAAGGTGTGTCCTCCTGTGTTGCGTTGGCGTCCTTTGGCAGGTGTGAGCGTCTGGAAGAGGGTGTGATGTAGCTCTGAGACGCTGTCACGGAAACGAGAGATCCTTTATAGCTCAGGGGAGCAAGGAGGAGTCCCTTGGTGATGATGTCAGCAAGAGGGTGTCTTCACACACACACACACACACACAAAAAAAAAACTCACCACCTGTGCTCAAACAGCGGAGGAGGGGAGCTGGAGCCAGAGCAGAGGGATGTGATGGAGGGAAGGTGTGTCTGTCTGTGTGGTTGATGGGGGTTGGTCACTGGTAAGATGGCAGTCTGTTACTGGCTACCAAGAAACATCAACACAAAGTCAACACAAATGTGTAAAAACATGACCCCTGCAAAGTTGTAGTTCTTTAAGTCTTGATTTTAATACTTTAATTAATGGAGATCAGAATGGAAGCTTCACCCTCTGACAATGGCAAACACACACACACCTACACACGCACACCCACACACACACACACGCGCGCACACACACGCCG
Organism: Brachionichthys hirsutus; assembly: GCF_040956055.1. NCBI lineage: Eukaryota > Metazoa > Chordata > Actinopteri > Lophiiformes > Brachionichthyidae > Brachionichthys > Brachionichthys hirsutus. The sequence goes on along the minus strand of NC_090906.1, from coordinate 4,308,860 downwards.
GTATAAATACAAGCTCGGGTGATAAGGATACTGTTTTTTTGTTACTTCCTGTAGTGTGAGTTTCTTAAACAGTCAGGATTCAGTGTTAGGAAAACAATCCCAAAGCTAAGATGGAAACCGGAATAACTGCACCCAGAGTAAATACGAGCAGCGGGAAAATATAATGGGCCGATTCTGAAGCACCTTTAGCACACAGACAGCACCATCTTCTCAGTATCGGTTAAACACTACTCTGACCAAACAATACGGAGACATCACGGTTCAGGAGACTGTAAAAAAAGATTAGTTGGGAGGAAAAAGGTTCATATTTCACTGTTACATACGTTGCTGTTTGAATGCCTTTATGAGGATTGGTCAAATAATTCAGGAAATGGTTGATCTGGAGATTTAGAAGATGTCTGTGTTTTGTTTCTTTGCTTGTTTATTTATAACACTACAAATGAGGAGGGTTTGGATGTCACAGCAGTAATTTTAACAATTTTATCAGATTTTAAATGTTTTTAGAAACGTTTTTATGTATGGAAAAAAACAATCTTTTAATTATTGGCAATGCAATTTCTGGAATTAAAATTTAAGATTATGTGTAAATTATGTGTTCATTGAAAACTAATAGATCCAATAGCGAATAAATAGTACCGGTACAAATAAATATTTGTCTTCATGGTTATCAGCTTTATTCTACATGCATTTTATTTCCGAAATACTAATTTATTTATTTTTAACACTCGGTCTACCAGAATTCTGCAACTACTAGAATGACCATAGCAGTCATTTTGACTGCTCGGACATTATAATTTGGATTATTGTTATAATGATCGAAGAAAAAATAGGTGGAATCGGTAAAAAAAAAAAACCCCATCAGGCCACTAAATGAAAACTATAATGATTGAGTGTTTTATTTATTTCACTGACACAACATAACGTCTCTGCAATGACGCATGCCAACTCGAACTGCAACAATTATCTCTGTGGAAAACATGTATCCTGCTTTCAGAACAGGTTGGTGTCATCATTAGACCGTTAACAATGATAATTATTAACTATTATTCCAAAATGCTGTGAGGGGGCGGCCAGCCAGCTGAAGACACTCTGCTGTTGCGATGCCAATTTGCTTTGTTTATGGCTCACAATCACTCACAGTGAACGCAGGTAACCTGCACCCCCCATGTGCAGCTCCCACGCACCACCTTGTGACATTTGACACAAGTGTCCTTTTTCCTTCCAGTTCCTTCGTATTTTGCACTGACTTCTCTTCTCCATCTTCTGCTGTCATGTGTCCGGAGCAAAGCTCATTTGTGACTTGCGTTATGAAGTTCCTCCATGACAGCATCTCATTGGTGCATTTCGTGAACTGGATCGAAGCATTTATGTTAGCCAGGTCAAGAATATTATTGACCATCTTCGTGGTGCTTTCACTGAGTATTTCCTCGCCATTTGATCAAGCACATCTACTTCAAGCTTGGTTCTGTTGTAGTATAACAGTCTCCGGCTTAGCCTTGCGGTCACTTGTGAAGTTGACAGCTGTGTAGACAGTGCGTAGTATGGAGATATTTTTCCTTGGTTTTCATTGATAGACTGTTAGAGTTGCACAGTTCAGCACCTCTGTAGTGCAGAAATGTGGACCAAAAAGCTGTCTATCAGAAAATCATGCTGTTTTGTAAATTTGGAGACCCCCTGGAATACCTAAATAAAGGTTAAGAAGCTCACAAGATCCCAACAAACTAGCAGAGGATTACATTACAGAAATATAGCCTACCGGTAATAATGATGATGATAAGGAGTCCTCATTTAGGCCTCATACCTTGAAAATTAGCTGAGGGGATGTCAGCAAGTGTGGAATTCGATGATAGTTTTTGTTTTTTAAACCAAGTTATGACATTGCAAATTTTGAAAGCAGTCAACATGACTGCCTTGGTAGTTCTAGTGTTAAACGGTTTTCAGGAAATGTCTTGGAATTGGAACTCTTACAAAATATTTATATACCAACCACCTTTTTAGGGACAAACAATTCAAATACTGATATATATATATATATATATATACATATATATCACGGACAACAACACCTCATCACCCCCATTCGGTCATCATAAACAAGATTATGTCCTCCTGAATATTCTCACAAATGTTTGAGGAGCCGAAATGTCCCACAACCTTGCAGAAACAAAGTCAGAGAACAAATGGAGGCTTTTTCTTTATTTCAACATTGTCTGCATCTTTCACGTGCTCCGTGTTGACGAAACAACGGCAGTCGATCCATCGCGAGCGAGATAACCACCATGGCCGTCTGTTATCAGAACACGAGTCGACCAGCTGCTGTGTTATGGAAACAAGAACAGAAGTATCGGCCTGTTCTGGTGTTATGTGTTTAAACCGAGTGGAAATAACTAGCCACATTTATGCTGCTATATACTAATATTATAATACATAACAGCATAATAATTTGACCCCACTCTTTACTTGATTGATTAAATTGCTAGTCATTTGTCACAAAGGAGCTTAAAAAGCTTTCTCCTGGTCGCTGCACGTATTCTCCTCACTGCTGCTCAGATCTCGTCATTCATGTTCCCGGTTAGGGAGGAGGCTGGAGGAGGCTGCTGCGCCGCGCCTCAGGAGGACACCTGCTGCATCCATTTGTCTATTCAAAACAGGAAAAGGCAGGTCGGCTGCACGCGGGCCAGAAGTCAGACACTAAACCGAACGGCTTGCCCACCAGAAATCACATTTATTAATAGCGGTACATATTTACCAGCAAATGTATTGCTCATCACATGTAAAATACAATCGAAAGCTTCCGTCTTCATATATATATATAGACATATATATATATATATAAACCTTAGTGATCATGTTTATTTAAATGAAGCCCATATGATGTTTCACGATGCAAGTCTTTATTCATTTTTCAGGCATTTTCACATCAGACACGTAATTTCAGTCAATCATAAACTGCATAAAGTCAAACACAAAACTAAACTTAACACAACAACAGACATTCTGTATGACACTTGTCTGAACACAGTGAAATGTGATACAGATGAAGCAACTCCTTTTACCACTCTTTTTTCATCACTTGTTCTCCTTACAGCCCAATCTGCCATGTTGACTGTGCGTTTAAACCCAAGATAAGCCCCATTTGGCTCGATTGTGGCGTATCTCACACACATGACTCTGTCACCGTCTGCATTTTGTAATAAAAAATAAATCTGTAATGTCCGTATTTGCTTTAGAACAGTGGACAGTAAATAACTGATAGTGATGTATCCACGATGTACATATCATTCTCCACTAATAAATATATATATCGGCTGAACTGAAATGACTGCATAGATCCTGAATTAGATCTAATGTGACTTAGACGAATAGCGATTGTAAACATAATGATCAGGCATCTGTGTAGCATCAAAAAAGTTCATATTCACAAATATTTATGGCCCTTAATATTCACAAAACACATGGTTTGGCTCTTTGACTATTTCTTTCAGTACACAGTTGGTCCCAGTGAAACCATTGTGTTTACGTTTGCTGCATGTATGTACAGAATTCATTCAAAAGACATGAATAAGAAGAATGTACACGATTCTTCCCGGTCTCGCCGCCCGTCCCTCACACGTAGTCCCTCCTGTTGTAGGAGCTTTGGGCGGTTGACTTCGGCGCAACGGAGTACGCCGCACGACTCTGGGCTGGTATGGTGTACCTCAATGGTTTGTCCTTCTGGGGAGGGCAACTGCAGCAGAGGATGGACCCCCCAATCAGGAGCAGGGCTGATGCGGCCCAGCCGAGATACAGCGCTGCCCCGATCTCCATCTTCTGACCAGAGAGGATGATTGGACTGTAAAACTCAACTATGATGGTGTGTGCTGACCAGGAAACCGGCACCAGCTGGGCCAGCGCCGCTCCGATGAACGCCCCGCCAGAGGCGGCCATCACCCTGGCTTTAACCCCATCATCGTCGATGCAGTTGGTGCACTTTGCTCCCATCACAGCTATGAGAAGCGCTATTATCCCGATGATGATGGAGACAACGGTGAGTGCCCTGGCTGCCTGCAGATCCTGAGGTAAAGCCAGCATGGAGTCGTAGAACTTACACTGCATCTGGCCCGTGCTCTGGAACACGCAATTCATCCATAGGCCCTCCCAGAACACCTGAGCGGTGACGATGTTGGCGCCGATGAAGGCAGAGACTCTCCACATCGGCAACGCACAACTGATCACGCTCAGTATCCAGCCGAGCACTGACAGAGTGACACCCGCCACCTCAAGCCCAAACGACGCCATTGTGCGCTGAGACAGGAGCTCCTTTATTTGTCCGTTTGGTTACTCTTTAATCGCTTTTCTTTCCCTCCTTCCCTTCTCTGGCTTCTTTTCCCACCTTTTAATTTCCACAAGGTGTCTGAAGGTCTTCTTGATATTTTTACCTTTGTCGGCCGTCCTCTCCTTTCCCCTCGGCGTATCTCCTACTGCTGCCCCCAGCACCTGCTGCTTAATCCAGGGGTGTCGTTTATCGCAGCGTGCGTGCGTCCTCGTCAAACTCTGCTCCGTCTTTGTGCCCTGTCAGGCGTTGTAATCCTGTGTTCTGCTCATATATATTTATATATATGTATTGCTTTATTGCAAAACGGTCAGGCCCTCCTAAGCGATGATATCATTCACTGAACTGAGCCAATCAGATGAGTTCTGGGCATTGGCCTCATTTACCACCTGGGAGTGTTTGTGATCATTTGTGTACCCTGTCACATGAAGAGTATTTTTATGGTTTAACCTTTTGCCCATGGTAGCTGTGGGTGTGTTTTCTTTATTGCTGTTAGAGGTAATAAGTGGCCAAGGCTGAAGCGTTTATGTGGTTCATGGGAGACCACATGAGACTGCGTCTGTGCTTGTATCAAACCTTTTAGCAATAAATATAAATCTTTATGTGTGTTTCCTACTGTAGACACTCTGTCCTCATTCTTTTGGTACTAGGATGTGTAATGTCTTCACAGACTCGATGACAACTGTTCACTTTTTAAAGCTAAACATTATACAATGTTTACTGGGTCAAGTCATAAAATACAATTTGGGTTACTGACAAACTAGATGTAATGTATTATTTTGTAGATCTTGCAACGCTCTATGAACAAACTTTACTCTTTTCAGCTTTGAAAAATTATGTAAACAGAGCTCTTCAATAGCCACAGTGAAATACGAGTCCAGTGTTAGAACCAAAACCAACATCCACAAATCCAAGCCTGTAAATCTTCCACAGGGAAACTTCACTTCACTTCACCTTTATTGAATTTGTCCCTCGGAGGGCAATTTGTTTTACAGCATATACACACATTTTCCACAACATATAACGGACACGCAAGACACAATTAAGGGACATATAAGGCACAAATGACAAATTAGAGCAGCATCGTTGTAAAGGTGTTAAATGTTGTACGTGAGGCCATTGGTAAAAGGCGATAGTATCATTGTGTCTAAAATACCCTGCTGGAAAGGCTCAATCATTCACAGAAACAGATTTGGAGACGACCACTTCTGAGTGGGCAAGTAGTCCAACAGTTCAAGAACAATGTTCCTCAATGCAAACGCACAGTATCATTCATTAATTCGATGAATATTAGCTTACCTGATTTCATAAATCCTATTTCTGAAAGAGGAACACCATGCTAAATCTTAAACATCTATAGGTCTTAAAAATTTAAAAGGCAGCGCTAATGTGAAAGTAAAGTTTGTATTGTTAGTTTTAGAGCAATATATGCTGCTACTCAGATAAGGATGCTTTCAGGGAACTTCCTGTTTATTCTAGCAGAAACTTCCAAAGCACATTGTGTGTGGCGTAACTTCAGAGCTCAGGCGTTGTGGCACTCGGCAGGATATGGTGTGGATTCTGCACTGATAGCACAGCACCATCGTCACACTTGGCACATTTGTGAACTGTGACGCTGCAGGATTAGCCAAACACCTCTGCCGAATAATTGTTAACCCAGTGACCGCGATAAGATAAAAGCATTGAGGGTACTGAGATTATTTCTGGCAATAAGGAAGGAAACAAATAATATTCCAACATTTCTTATCACATTTGGCAGCCAGTTCTATCAAATGCTTTATTTGCCTGAGATATATGAGATTTGTGATGCTGGTTGACAACTGTTGGAGTGTGCTCTTCACAAACAGCTCTACTGAGCAAATGTTTATAGGCAACATTTGTATTTGGGCACAGCTCAATATTATCACTTCCTGCAGCTTTTATTTTATAGTATTTTTTTTTCACCAACTCCTGGTGATATCTGACTCCTTAGCTTCTAAATACCGTACTCTTTTCATTCACCTCCTCATTCCTAACTTCCTCTTTTGCACCCATTTTATTGATTTTTTGTTTTTTGCATTCAATTGGATTGGAATTATGCCACATTCAATAAAAAATACATTTAAAATGTATATTTGTTGTTTTTTATTTACCTACTTCAATGGCAGACTCACCAGCTTTAATCGCAACATTTTAAGTTCACATCACCCGAGTAAGTGACATGTGACCAGCCCATGAATCATACTGACATAACAGGTTGACATTTCTCTCAGCTGACCGACAACTGGCTCGCAGTGCGGTGCCACAGTGTTCTACGCTTGCTGCTGATTTCCGTCGCCATTTCTCTACCTCAGTGAGATGACATCGCCATTTTAAACTAGTTGTAAGGGAGACACGCTTGAAAACAGGCTCGACATCGTTATTATTAAAACACCTGCAAGTCTGAGTGAACGGCTGAACATGAGCTATTTCCATGTTAGTGAAAAAATATATTTCTCCTCAATACCGTAACAACTCTGCAGATATTTTCCAAAGAAGGAGATCCGTGACTTTAGGGGAGTTGCACTGGATGCTTCTATCTCTGTAATTGCTGATAAGTGAGTTTCAGTTAGCGCAGGGAGTATCTATTTCCCTGTGAAATTGTGTGGACTGAGATATTTTTGGACACTTGAACTTTCCCAACTGGAGAGAAAAACACACAAATGATCCATGATCAAATCCAGCTGGGTGCGTGGCGGTGATATTTCAGCATACTGCATTTATGACAGGTTTATCTGTTTGGTCAGCCAAGGGAAGCTAAGATAGCGTACGTGCATTGGGTCTGCAACTACTCCCAAGAGTAAATGCAGGGGGGGGGGAGAAGGTTATAAAACATGCACTCATAATGGGAGTGCTGATACTGGGCTTGTCCTCTGGGAAGAGCTGTAAAAGGCTTAGGTGAATGTAGCCTACACTCATATCTGTAACGATATACCTCTTTCCCGTTCAGGGAGGCGCCATGTCGGGTGGCAGCAGGCCCATCACTTATTAAATCCCATATTTGCATTTTTATTCTGCAGAAATTCCCAAATATATTAATATAGAACACATAATGAGCCAAACCCGAAATATTTCTAAAATGCTTTCATTAATCTGAGTCGTTCATTTTATTTGTTTGTCATGTTTCAAACGTTTACTCTGACCAGAGATTGCACAACAGGCACGGTTAAACTTGTGCAGGACTATCATGGAAACTGAAACACCTCTTCTGTTGCAGCACGACGTGACAGACACTGGTGACCTGAACGGATGTGCTCCACACCCCATGTTTAAATAATCCAAACCATAACACGCTTTATACTGGTTGATACCAGACTGACATAGTTCCATTCCTCTTCCTTTAGACATCTCCAACCAATCACCGTTCTTCAATTCAAACTGCCACTTCAAATAAAGATAAGGGTTTCCACTGGGAGCATTTATTGGATCGTCAGTGGTGTATTTGTTCTATAAGTCTCAGTTTCTAAGTAATAAATCCTTTGACAGATGAAGAAAGCCTCGGACTTCATGGCTGCTGTGAGACTTCGGGACACATTCAGCCGAATAATTAAAAGCGCTTTGAACACTCGGTGGTGCCACTTTCACAACCTCCCAGACATCCTTCTTTCTCTCCGTGCACAGACAGAAAGCAAAACCCATAATAGTATGCCCTTTTCTCCTGCACTATGGGACTGGAAGTGAAATGTGAAAAGTTCACACCAAGTGCTGTGGAACTGACAATATAGAAGATAAAAAAGAAGATAAGAATTTAGAGGAAATTTGATTCTCTGAATCAGAGTGGAGCCTCTGAGAGACTTCCAGGAAGCTACTGACGCACACACACACACACCTACACGCACACACACACACACTGTAAGATGACAGACAGTAGAGGCCTGCCTCCCTTTGGCCGACATGGAGAACAGCAGAACAAAAACCTTCAGAGAGTTTCTTTTATGTCACAACATTTTGAACAAACACCCTACCCGTGAAATTCGTTATATATTTGCACTTATAGTGATCCGTCCTTTTTTAATGCTCTCCACCCACATTGGTTTCACATAGAGATCAAATACAAGGCCTTCTCTTCTGATCTCTCCTCAACAAAAACCTTTTATGTTCCGACTTACAATCATCCTTCAGTCTGATTTACAGAACAAAAACAAACCAAACAATACAGAGTTCAAAACCAGCTTCGGCCTTAACGTTAGACAGTTTCTTCATTTTTCACTTTTGCCATTAAATTCCAACAGATTTTTTTTTTCTTCTTTTTTTTATTTTTTATAGAAATTCTACTTCTTTTGCAAGAGCCATCCATTAAATGACCTCATCCTGTGGGAGGACCAGTTCACATGCTTTACACATTATGTTTTTCTTTATCTCAAGGTTTCAGATCACAAGCACCGTACAATTTGCGAGTAACACTCAAGTGAACAACAGCAATGAACAGGGGAAAAGACCGAATACAGCCACACTGAATGACTGATCTTCATTTTATTCAGTAAAAGTAGAAATCATCAAAACCAGACTGTAGAGTGTGAGAATTAGAGAGAATAAATTACACACAGAGAAGTTCAGAGAATTAATAAAACACAATATGTGCGAGTGATTTTACTATTTTCCAAGGCAACATGGTGATATTTTTTAATTTTTTATATATATTCATTTGGTAGAATTTAAGTTCCATATAATGACAAAGCCTTAATGAAGATTCTGTCTCATTAGCTGTTCACATTTATTAAGTGTTGAGAACAAATCTAAAAATGAGTTTGTATGTGTGTATGAATGAGGCACAAGAACACAGCCATGATCATTTAGAAGTTGTACAATATCCAATATGTGAGGGTAAATAAATGTCCTTAAATTAATCAGGGGAAACTTCAGCCTGAGAATATTTCATGAAGCTATGTGATAAGTAGAATATTTAGATTTACAGAGAATAATTTTATAACTTTCTGTCCAAAGGTGAAAGAGGATGACCAGGAAGACAGGCAGTTTCAGGAGAGGTGGGTAAACCCATGAGTCACGATGGAGCATAACCTGATTACTCATATTCAGACAGCAGCTGCTCAGGAAGACAGACAGTAAAGCAAACTGAGCATGCAGAGCAGCACGTACAGTAGGTCAGGTTAGAAGAAAAGAAAATAGCATTTTTGATGTCACGTTTTTTGCTATAATTTGTACAAGAACTGTTTTGACCTTGTGTATATAAGATCTGGTCAGTGGCACCTTGTGGATTTGAGACTTACTGTACAAAACAATTCAGTTTAAGTTCCCAAAAGTACAGCCATGTTTTGGTCAGAGGTGGAATCCGAATTTGACTAGTTTAAATACCAAGTGATATAAAATACATAATATTATTCTAACTAGCTGCAATTCTGATTGAAATATTCACAATCTAATTTTCACACATTTACATTTTAATGCCAAACAAAAGGGATCATTCATGAGAGGATGCACGCTGACACGTGGGCCTATAAAAGTCAGAGAACAAATGACACAACATTTCCATTAAAACGAAACAAATCACAGCTAGTTTATCATCTTCATTTTCAACTTTGGATATTACTGGCTTTTTAATTGGAAGGTTTATGGTTAGCTTCCTTCGCACCAGAAGGTTTGTACTATTCTATTATTGAACTCAGTCCGCCGTCTCCTCCTAATGCAGCGCAAAGTGCTTTTGATGTATCCAGACTCCAGCAGCAAGACGTCCAAAGTCATGTGAATGTACAATGCTGAAAAAGTCCCTGAGCACAACACCATATTTGGTCAGTCTGAGGTTTATGTCGGCAGTATCTTCATTCAAATCAGGCTGAGTCATGTTTCACCGAGAACGTCACACTTCCCTCCTGCTGCTTCAGGGGAAACCATGAGGGGCATGAAAAAAAAAACAATTTCAGTTTATGTGAGCTTCTTTTTCACAAGGTTTTTATATTGTATTAAAAAAAAAAATCAGCTTATGTAAGCTACTTTTTCATAAGGTTTTTATATCGCATCAAATTTGAGTTTTTAACTCGTGCTAATAGTTCCATGGGCAAAGCAGTCTGACATTTTTGTCCTTTTGTTCAATGACTAGTTAATGGTGGGCAAACAGGTTTCAGGTTTGTGTAGTTTGGGGGTGGACCCGGAGAGCAGGGACTGACGGCTGTGACATGTTTTCACCTTATGCCACTCCTCTTTCGGGGAGGAAGTCATATGCACCTGCTCTTCTCTGAGTGTTCTTTCATTTAGCAATCACCTTTGTCAAACTAGGCACCTGTTTCGCCAGAGACAATCAAGGCTTACCTCGCAGGAGGTGAGGAACCACATTTACAAAGAGATCAGTCAAAGAGGCAGTGGAAGAGAAGATTTGCTGCCCACAATGGTGTCTGCTGGGTTACAAATGCTGGGGACAGCCCTGGGGGTCCTGGGCTGGATCGGTGCCATCGTTGTCTGCGCTCTACCAATGTGGAAGGTCAGTGCTTTCATCGGCAGCAACATCATCACCTCTCAGACAGTCTGGGAAGGCATTTGGATGAACTGTGTGGTCCAGAGCACAGGCCAGATGCAGTGTAAGGTCTACGACTCCTTGCTGGCCCTCAGCTCTGACCTCCAGGCTGCTCGGGCCCTGACCATCGTCTCCATCATTGTGGGTGTCCTGGCTATTCTGCTGGCTGTGGCCGGAGGCCAATGCACCAACTGTGTGGAGGATCCTCAAGCCAAGAGCAAGGTGGCCATCGCTGCTGGGGTCGCTTTCATCATCGCTGGGGTCCTCTGCCTCATCCCTGTCTGTTGGTCGGCCCACACCATCATTCGAGACTTCTACAACCCGTTGGTGGTCCAGGCCCAGAAGAAAGAGCTGGGCGCTTCTCTCTACATCGGCTGGGGGGCTGCGGCTTTGATGCTAATCGGAGGAGGGATTCTTTGCTTCAACTGCCCCCCTAAAGATCAAGGTTCCTACACTGCAAAGTACAAAGCTGCCGGATCCGAGGCCTCTTCAGCGCCAGCGTCTGGAAGAGGCTACGTTTGAAAGTAAATGTTTACTGGGGCGGATGAACTGGTGCGACTGGGTTGTGAGTGTCAAGATTTCGGGATGGTACTCGAGAAACGTTTTCAGAGTTTTACTTCTCATGAGTGCACCAGGAAGAAGAAAGAAGAAACAGCAAGAGAAGGAACCAGACCCAAAGCCAAACTTCAGTTTATTGCTGTTGATCCACCTACATGTATGTGTGTGGTTACTGATATGAATATTAGTCCTTTTGTATTTCTTTTCTTAACATTGCGTACTATAATATCAGTTTTCTTTTATATATAAAACTGCCGATAAACATTTTGTCAACTCTCACATGTTCAATAGAATCCATTCTGCACTTTGTTTCAGTAATGAAACAAAGCAATGAAATAACTTGATTCTATTTGCGTTTTTGAACATTCTGGGTGTGTCAGATTATCCCTGTATTCTAATTAGTGCAAAGTGCAAAGAACTTGTTTAGAAAAAAACCTGAATAGTCGTTGAGAAGAAACTATTGTCTGAGTTTCTGGTAGATCAGGTTTAGGTGTGGCCGTGGAGAAAGGCACGATGGCCGCTCACATTACGAATCAACTGACAGAGTGTCCTTTGTTTAACAATTCAAAGAAGCAATTTATATATCGGTGCTGTAAATATAAAAATTCCCAAAATACAAAAATGTCCTTGCTTTTTATTATGCTATGTTTTGAAATAAAAAGAAATAAATAAGCAGAACTTATTTCAGGGTCATTCAAACTCATTTTATTGTGTTTCTGAGATCATGTATGTTGTTGTGATCTGTATTGTAAATAAATAAATACAAATCAGGAATTAATTCTTTGTTGTTTGAGTGAACATTAAACGTTCTTGGTTACCTGAACACATTAACCCAGACTCTGGTGCTTGGGTTTGCTCAAGACTTGACCTGTGCGTGTGTGTGTGTGTGTGTGTGTGTGTGTGTGTGTATACGCACAGGTGGGATCCAGTCTTGAAGCCATTCTTGACGTAACAAAGCTTGTGTGTGGGAACGAGCACAGAGGGAGGACAATGGTTAATATTAGGTCTCAGCTTGCTCCTTTTGTCTGACAGCTCAAAAACTCCACCCAGAAAGTTTGGACTACGACGGGAGTCGGTTTTCCTTGGCAGTGGGACCCATCAGAGCACTGAAGACTCTTCCACAGGCAAGCGTAGAGGAGTATGCTGTGTGCTTTCTGTCTGACCTGCAAGACGTCAATCTTCCGGCAAAAACAACCTTTTCCTCTGTTCTTTTAGACATCCTGGTTGAATCCGTTTGAAATGGCATCTCAGGGTCTCCAGATCATGGGTGTGTTGCTGGCCTTCATCGGCTGGTTGGGCACCATCATCACCTGCGCTTTACCCATGTGGAGAGTCACTGCTTTTGTCGGGGCGAACATCGTCACCGCTCAGGTGATCTGGGAGGGCTTGTGGATGACCTGCGTGGTCCAGAGCACGGGTCAGATGCAGTGCAAGGTGTACGACTCCATGCTGGCGCTACCTCAAGACCTGCAGGCTGCCAGGGCCATGGTGATCATCGCTGTGATCGTCGGGCTGTTCGGCACCCTCATGGCCGTGGTGGGAGGGAAGTGCACAAACTGCATGGAGGATGAAGTGGCCAAAGCCAAAGCCTGCATCACATCTGGAGTGATCTTCATAATCGCCTCGTTGTTAATCATGATCCCAGTGTCCTGGTCCGCTCATGCAGTGATCCAGGACTTTTATAACCCCATGGTGATCGCAGCTCAGAGGAGGGAGCTCGGGGCGGCACTTTATATTGGCTGGGGTTCCGCCGGGCTGCTGTTACTGGGAGGGGGTCTGCTGTGCAACAACTGTCCCCCAAAAGACGGTCGACACGCTATACCAGCCAAGTTTGTCCCCGTTAGATCCGTAGCTTCAAATATGGACTACGTGTGAGTATAAATGCTATAAGAACTGCTTTATAAAAAATAAAAATAAAAATAATAAATAAAAAAGAACTGCTTTATGAGATTACAGCTTTTCATTAAAGCTGTAATCTCGGCTTTCATTTATTTTCTCATCAAAACGTTGCACACAATCTGTTCCTTAAAATGAATAAAAGCAAGAAAGCTGTGTTTTGTTTGATACGGGAAAAAACTCCCTCCTTTCAAACTCAATATACACTTGGGAACATTAAAGTAAGAACAGACAGCACGATAGTATGCGAATGAATGTTTGTTAGTCTCTAGCATAGGCTGTAATGTAATATTTCTCTGAAACAATATTTGCATCAAGAACAAGATCCCATTGAACAGCATGGATCAGTTTTTGCAGAGATTGTTGTCCTGAGAGGCAATGAAACTCAAACAAATCAGTTTCAAAAGCTCATTATATTGTTTGGCAATGTCTCAATATATATATATATATATATACACACAATTGTATTGATGTAACAATCACTGCCTGATTTATGTGAGAAATAAAGCTTCCTTGTTCCTCCCAACCGCTTCCCCCTTTTTTTTTGTATTCCGAAACTGTTGTGAAACTGAGCTTCTCACTGACAGCTTGTGGTGCCTTTTTCAGGAATTCAGGGGAGTAGACTACAGGACATTTACTGTATCTGGCTGAGATGTTTGCCATGCTCCGCTGGGGTGGTAATAAGATGGTAATTTACTACATCTGCCTTCAGTGAAACGAGAATTACTCTCTGAGACAACAGAGCTCTGTGTATGCTTGGATTGATGTTGCTAAGGAACCGTTATAGAGCTCCAAAGAATGGATATTTACACTTGGCCCAATGACGGCACATTTGCCAAGGCTTGTCAGCTTGATAAACTCTCAACCTTTTTTAATGGTTTTCTTCTTGTTTACAGACGTTTTCAGCTGAAACCCGTCTGAGAAGCAGAAACATCGTTTTCTGTTTGGTTCTGTGTTACGTCCTGGTTTAGGAGTCAGAGGACGAAGCAAAACGATGAGACATGCTGCTCAAGTTACAAGAAGAACAAAACAACAATTTATTCTTTACAATTAGTGAACAGACATTCCGTTTTTCTACAGTTTCCATTTTGGCCACACAGATGAAGTGCTAGCAGAATTTCTTTTCTTTTTTTATTGCCACAAATAAAAAAATAAGTACTTGATTACTAAGTAAAGAGGAGGTGGGGGATTAATTCTATGAAGGTGGAGATAAAATGAATTAGATTCTGTATTTATGTTGCAAATATGATACATTTGGCCATAAATCCTACGGCACCCTCTGCTATCAGGGATGACTCTTAGGTAGTGATCTCTTTTATCGCTTCTATGTTTCGGGTAAAAATCTGAATGTTTAATGAATGTAATAAATTAGTAGATATAGATATAATTGAAGCAAAAACAAAAATGTAAATGCAGCACAGAATGATCTAATCATCTAATCAAAATGAATACATAAATGTGCTTTCATGAGTACAGCTTTCATACATTAATAATGGACAGCAATACTGTTTATACTGTATTTATACATATAATACTGAAAGAATTACAAATCAATGTTTCAGAATCAATACAATGTGAATGAAATCTGAATTGTATTCATAACATGAAAGGAAATGACATGAAATTCTAACATGTCACACACTGACTCTTGTATATTTCAAAGTTAGTCACAGATCTTAATACGCAACAGTAAAGTTGAAAGTTTGCATTTCAAAGCTCGATTCTGATTTACTGAAGAAAGTCAGACAAATTCCTTCCCTGGTGTTGTGGATTTAGCAGAAGAGTATTTTGCCCCGTTATAGCGGTCTCCTCCTGATGGGCACTGACAACAGAGAAGAGCCCCGCCGATGAGCAGGAGTCCTGAAGCCCCCCAGCCCATGTACAAACAAGCACCCAGCTCCCTCCTCTGGGCATCTGGAACCGTGGGGTTGTAGAAGTCCTTGATGATTGTGTTAGCAGGCAGAGAAACAGTCACCAGACACAAAGCCCCGCTCAGCACGAAGAAAACGCCCGCACAAACGGCCACTTTTGCTTTTGCCGTCTTGTTCCCAATGCAGGTGGTGCATTTCCCGCCGACCACCGACAGCAGCAGACCAAACAGAGAGAAGAGGATGGCGATGACCACCATGGCCCGCGCTGCTTGGAGGTCCGGCGGCAGGGCCAGCAGGGAGTCGTAGACTTTGCACTGCATCTGGCCAGTGCTCTGCACCACACAGGTCATCCATAGCCCTTCCCAGATGGTCTGAGCCACCACAATGTTGTTCCCAATGAAAGCAGACACTTTCCACGTGGGCAACATACAGATAAGAATGTTTCCAATCCACCCAAGCACAGCCAGGCCGACGCCCAATATCTGCAGCCCTAAAGATGCCATTGTTGGTGCTTCTTATCTTTCTTGCTCTCTGGGCTCCAAATAATTCTTTCTGGCTACAGGAAAGTCTTATACAGAAGTCTCCCAGAAGCCCCCTCCTATGGGTGGGCTTTGGCTTCATTGCTCAGATATGTCCACCCATCATGCTGCCTTTGAGTTTAGAAGTGTTTCTCTCAGACAAAGAAGCCCTCTGGTGCCTCTGGAGAGCTCTGAGAAATAAAAGAAGCCTGAATAGAGTGGTTCAGTGAAAGGCTACCTATAGTAAGTACTGAGAACCTGCAAAATGAAAATCAAACTTTATATACAGTATGGAGTTATTTTGTTTATATAGGCCAGATGTTTATTCATATTGTTTTGCAGCGTATGCGTGTCAATCAGCAGCCAGTTAACTAGAAAAGCACTCCGAGCTCAGACCTCCGCCAAGTAGCTCATTCCCTTCATAATTAGATTTATTACACCGTCCACACGGTGATCTGGATCATCATCAAAAGGTTCTAAATTTATCTTGGTATCTTTAAACACCAACCATGAAAAGTAAAAGTGAATCAGAGTTGATGTGTATTTTTAGCTGATTTTTGAATCCATAAATGGAGTTTTCAATGTTAGAATTTAAAACATTTTCCTGACCTCTTTCTGGATCAGATCCAGATGAACTTCGGTGGCGAGACAGAGGCCCCCACGCTACATGACTGTGTTAAATTCCATAAACAGCGGTCAATAATCAAACGAGATATTGAGGAACACATTTTGAAACTCTATTGACTGCAATGTTAATGAAAATTTCAAACTGATCCAGAATCCGGGATCTCTTGCAGATCATCTGTTCCTGGTAAAATTCCCAACATTTCCTGAAAATGTCATCAAGATCGGTCTGTAGCTTTTTGAGTTATCTTGCTGACAGACAGACAGACAGACAAACACTGGTGATTATATAACTCCCACATCGTCTGAGGTTATAAAACCTTTTCAGATGGTTCAAAGGTTATAGGCACACCCTGTCTGATTAAGTAGAAGTTGGTTTGGTTAAAATGCATACCTTGCATATCTGGGTTAGACAAAATAAAATAGTGACATCACTATAATCTATCAATTTAAATTCTGTCCGCCAATATTCACACTCTATGGACTGTGCATCGAAAGCCCTCATGTCTCGTCTGAGAGCCGATGACATCATCAGCACAGGTGGAACCACTCTGCTTGATTGCTTCACTGATCACAGAACATGTTACGAGACTCGGCGCTCAAACGCCCCATTCACGGACTTTTAGACATTTAACATAGTAAAATCTGTGAAAATGTTACAGAAATTCAATCAAATATTGTGGAAATGCTTCATTATGTGTCAACCCTTTGATGGTTTGGATGACGGTGGCACTGCTGTACCAATTTTTATATATATAAAAAAAATCAATTTATATTTTTATATTGAAGTTTTCTCAAATTGAGATATGAAAATGAAATAATTCTACGAAATCTATAAGCACACCTCTGGACTTTAATAAGATGAAGGCTGTGACATAATTTTAGTTATTTAAGAAGAAACGTATTAAATATAGACTTTTAAACTGAATACATGTCACATAAATATGAATTTGTTTGAAAATCCAATAGTATTTGAACAGTTTATTGTGGAAAGCTTCTAAAAAATAATTCCAGGCACTTAAGTGATCACAGCTGTTTTGAGTTTGATGAGTGACCAATCAGAAGCTGCTGCCACTGACGGTGTATAAAACCTGTGGGTGACGACCACACCCACAGCTGCTGGTGCTGGTGCAGGTGATTCTTTGCAGTACTCTCAACAACAATGGCTCCTGCGGGCGTTGAGCTCCTGGGAATCTTTCTGGCGACTGTTGGCTTCGTGGGAGACATTATCATCTGCTCCCTGCCCATGTGGAAGGTCTCTGCTTTCGTTGGGAACAACATTGTGACGGCGCAGATCTTCTGGGAGGGCCTGTGGATGAACTGCGTGAAGCAGAGCACTGGGCAAATGCAATGCAAGGTCTACGACTCGATGCTCGCTCTACCCCGGGACCTGCAGGCTGCCCGGGCCCTGATTGTGATCTCCATCCTGGTAGCCTTCATGGGAATCCTGCTTGCTGTTGCAGGTGGGAAATGCACAAACTGTATTGAAGAAGAGGAGACCAAAAACAGGGTGGCCATTGCTGCTGGGGTGTTCTTCATTGTTGGTGGCATCCTATGCCTGGTTCCTGTGTCCTGGACTGCTCACGAGATCATCAGGACCTTCTACAACGCCATTGTCAGCGACGCACAGAGGCGAGAGCTTGGAGCATCGCTGTTCATTGGCTGGGGGTCGGCTGCGCTCCTGATCATTGGTGGGGCTCTTCTCTGCTGTCAGTGCAACCGCCGTAGGAGCAGCGGATACGCCGTCAAGTACTCCGCCCCTCGTTCGGCAGCCAGCGGCGGAGCCTACGTTTGAAATGCCTGCAAGTAGTCTAACTGGACTCTTAAATAATTTTATTTAAATGTTAATTTTAATTGCTGTGTTGTAATAAATGAAGCCTCCCTTTGATCCATATTTTGTGCTGGTACTTGCTTTTCAAGGTAAAGGTTTAAGATGACAAACCTTAATTGGCAGATTGAGTCTGAGTTCCTTTATTCAGCTTCTTTGCAAGCCACAGGTGCCGACGTTTCTTATTGGTGCTCTGAGGCTAGCTTCTTGCATTTGTGGTAGAATTAAGCAGTCTGATGCTTCTGAAATCTAGTTCCGCGTTACAACTACAGCAGGTCTTTGAGAAGCTGCAGGAAAGGTGTGCTGGTTAAGCCTGCCCCCTTTGAATCACCAGTAAACTAGAATGACCCTGCTCCCAGGTTACACTCTCTAAAGCGGCTTTAAAAGTTGAACTGAATGTGGTTGCCTATGAATAGGAAGGCGGAAGGGGATGTCAAAACTAGAGAAGAACTGGAGTAAAGCAAACTGTTCACTGGCTCTATGCCAATAGAAGTCTGACTACGGCAAAATACTGCATGCAGGTTAACGGGAATGGTCAAAAATGAAGTGTTGAAAAGATCTTAATGGTTTGACATGAGAATGTCCGTTTCATTAGACCATGATTTATTTAGATGGCTGGAATGCAAATCCTTCCACTGAGACAACATTTGCAATAAGGCACAATACCAGGCCCCCAAACTGAAGCAACTAACGGAAGAACGGGTAACGCCGCTCAAATTGAGTTCTCGTTCAGTCTGAGCTTTTTTTTTTTTCAGTCTGAACTCTTTAATTGTCAGTGGCAGTCCTAAGAATTTTTAATTGGGGTAGCCAAAATGTTTTGGGAATGGCGCACATGTGAAACGCATTAATATAAATACGGGCTAACATACTGTCATGGTCTGGGCTAGCACCGCCCTCACAAGTCCACTGGCCTGACTTGTCAGCAGGACTCTGCATGATCCTGATTAAGTGAAGCAGCCAATCACACGACTCGCGGATCCACTCCTAATCAGCCTCGGACTGACGTCTCTGGATTATTGCCTCTGGTTCAGGTCTTTCCCATTTGTGTTTTTATTTCTCTCTCTCTCTCTCTCTCTGTGGTCTGTACCTAGCTTGACCAGTCTATGCTTTTAAATGGTAATTAAACATCCTAACTATCATTAAGCTCCTGAATCACCTTCTGGGTCTACAATCTTTTCCGGCCTCGCCTGCCTTGGCATGTTCCTAAATTAATAAAAATACAATGTTAGAATTCAAATCTGGAAAAAAAGTCCATGAAGTGCTGTTTCACCCGCAGCCCTAAAACTTCTTTTCATTTTATATTTGAAACCAAAGCCTTTTCTTTTCAAACACGGCAACACTTTTCACACATGGCCACTCCTACCTATTCACGCAGAGAAGGAATCAGGACGAGCTAGAAACCTGATCCACGAACTAGCAGAGTCCCCTCCCCATCTGTCCTCCTTCACACACACACACACACGCACACCCTTACAACAACTGTTCTGAACACAGCCGGCAGGTTCGACAGGTGAGGGAAAGTCCGGGAGGAAAATGATCTTCAGCTCAACGGAAGGCAGACTTTGATATTTTGACGTTGTGCTTTGGATTTTCGTACGTCTGTAAACATGGCTCAGAAGACTCAGATTGCCGGTGTGTTCTTGGCAATCCTCGGCTTCCTTGGCACCATCCTGATCTGTGGACTGCCCCTGTGGGCGATGAGAGCCTTCATCGGGTCGAACATCATCACATCGCAGGTGTTCTGGGAAGGCCTGTGGATGAACTGCGTGATCCAGAGCACCGGCCAAGCTCAGTGTAAGGCTTTCGACTCTGTTCTCGCTTTGCCACAAGACCTGCAGATCTCCAGGGCGCTGGTCTGCGTCTCCATCGCCCTGAGTGTGGTGGCCATCGGGCTGACTGTGGTGGGGGCACGCTGTACCAATTTCTTCCGTCATGACATATTGACTAAATCTAATATTGGCGTGGCCGGTGGCGTGGTGTTTATAACAGCCGGAATCGCATGCCTCATTCCTGTCAGCTTGTCGGCTTACAGCATCGTCACAGGCTTCTTTAACCCCTTGAACACTGACGCGAGGAGGGGAGAGCTCGGGGCTTCCATATATGTGGGCTGGATATCTGGATCTCTGCTCATCATTGGAGGAGGGATGATATGTGGCACCTCCAGATACTGAGGATGAGCAGATGGAGGAGATGGACAACACAGTCGAAAATATACAGAAATGCATTGAACTGTTGGTGTTTTTCATCCATAAAGAGAAGCTCTTTTTTTTTTATCTTAAGTTAAGTGCACTATATTTAGAGCAAATAATTTCAAATGCTGTGTAAATATTAAAATGCATTGCATTCTAAAGTTTTAGTTTGCTGTCACTATGAAGGCATGTTTTTGAAGTGAAGGATTTACAGTGAAGTCTCAGAAATCTGAGTTTATGTGAAGGGGTTTATGGTAGTATAAAATAGTTATTTTATTTTTAGTTCATTTTTGTTGTCAAAAACATTGGTATCACTTTGAATGTCTCTGAAATGTAATGAGAATTTTCGTTTTACAGCAGAACTGTTTTTATCTTTTTTGGAAATGTTTAAGAAATAAAAGTTGAAGTTGAACTGTATTGCAAATGATCAGTTTTATAATTTATTGTATTAAATACTGTGTGATTCAAATGTACTGTGCATTTGTTGCTCAGTTGTTGAGCATGCTCTGCACATGGAATGGAGGAAACTATTATTGTTTTTTTTTATCCTTGTATCCTTCTCGGCCAATACATTCACAAGAATCGCAGGGAAGTTGTATCGTCACTCATGTCTGTTTGTTTGGTTGTTTTCATTTTTAGCATCCAAAATAAATAATTACTGGAAACCTGGGAGGAGGACGTGCCATGAGTCGGGAAGAAACCCATTACATTTGGAGCAGATCCCAGTAAAGGAATAATTTTTCTGTTTTCACTTATCACTGTTTTCCCCCCTGACATTTTCCTTAATTATGTAAACATGTAGGGAAATGAAATGTTGGGGAGTGTGTGACGGGCTAGTCAAGCTAAACATCCATGCAGGATTGAATGGCTTTAGTGCAGGCATTCACTCTAGCGGTACAGTTTGTACAGCGTTTTTCTCTCTTACGAAATTAATACATTTTAATTAATTGCACGTTACGAGTCATTTGAGTTAAAACAGGAGTTTCCCCAAAATAATTCAGTACTGAGATTGTCAGTGCACTGCGTCAGCCGTTTGAAAGCGCTTGTCTCTCCAAATGTCAGAGAATGCAAATCCTTAAAAAAGCCACGGCACAAAAAACAGAGACCGAGACTAGACCTAATTCAGGGCTTCAAACAACCTGAACCTGTCTGTGTGCCTACAAGCTGGCTCTCTGGCACATTTCTGTTGATCTTTGAATCACCTGACTATTTAACATAACAGCAAAACACGACCCGATCCTTCTGTCTGTAGAGTCGAGGGAAGCGCTCAGCTCCTCTTCTGAAATCCTGCGACCAAAACATTTTCAGGACGGTGGATTTCTTTGCTGAATTAGCCAGTTTTGTGTAATAATACAGCAGCGTAGCGTATTTGTTTGAAATGGGGAGGCAGGGCAGGCAGATTGGGGGCCTGGTGCTGGTTATGATGGGTGTTTTTGGAGTTTGTTTGGCATGTGGTCTTCCAATGTGGCGCGAGACATCTTTTGTGGGAGCAAACATTGTGACAGCACAGTCGGTAAGTAAAATGCAAGTTACATTTAATAATCTACTGTTGTATTTTTTTTTTTAACAATTTATTGGCTGCATGATCAATCATGTGAGTCAGTAAAGGGCATTGATGAGAAGAAAATCTACATACAGTAATCTATATAATCTACATTGTCATGCACATTTGCCAAAATGTAATCCAAGATTAAGGTGTAATGGAAAATTCTGGATTTTGTCTTAAAAACACAACCCAAAGAAATAAAATATCAGATATATTTTCTTTTTAACTTTTCCTTCAAAATGGTGTCTAATGGATGATAAGCAGGAAGGTGATGAAACCTCTATCTTACATCATGATGATCATTCCTTGAATTTCACTGTGCCTCTGCAGGTTTGGGATGGTCTGTGGTTACACTGTATTTTCCAGGCCACAGGCCAGATGCAGTGCAAGAGACACACCACGTCCATCACTATGACCTCTGACATCCAGGCTGGGCGTGCCCTCACGCTGCTCTCCATCCTTGCTGGCCTATTGGGCTTCATTGTTGCCCTAATTGGCGGAGGCGTCGCCAACTGTAGTGGTGCTCCAGCTGACCCTTTAGCACCTCCCAGCACCTCGTCCTCAAGAAGGAAGGTGCTGCAGTCATGTTTGTAACTTAAAAGGACTGAAAGAAAGTGATGCAATTTCTATAACAAGGAAGAATTTATTTAAAAATTAAAAAATATATTTATCCTAAAAACAATGGCAGAGCTGGGTTTGGTTCCAAAATGAACTGTAGGATATTTATTGTCTTTCTAACAGGTTTTCTGAATATGCACCATGTGGGAATAATATCAAATAATCATAATAATAATAATGATGACAGAGTTTGGATTTTGACACATTGGTGCAAAGTCTGCAAACTGCTTGAGTCGTTTTTACCATTTCAGTTGACTTTGTCTTTTTGACAGTCATTGCCACACAGACTTGTTTATTCAAAATTCATATCGAAGGCTCACTTCTAAAAATGTCCTTTATTTGTCCAGGTGTCCTTGCTGGGTGGAGCTCTGTGCATCCTCGCTGGAGTCCTGTGTCTCATTTCAGCCAGCTGGTCAGCAGCAGCAACCATCTTGGTCTTCAACGATCCCCTGGTGACTGCAGCCCTGAGGAGGGAGGTGGGTTCCTCCATCTACATAGGCTGGGCCTCCTCCTTTTTGCTCCTGCTCGGTGGGATACTGTTGTGCTTAGTCTGCGGGGAGAAGAAGAGACTCCAACCTCTCTACAACATCAACATGCCATACAGCACCAACACTCCGTTGTTCAACAGTGCATCTCGTACGCCCACTCTGAGGTCCGAAACCATTAAATCAAACCACTCCAGTGTGTTTGATCATGACTCACCAAAGAGGATGGTGGAGCACGCCGCCCAAGTTCACGGCTATAACTACCCGAATACAGTTCGGAGCGGGAGCAGAATGTATGGTCAGCCTCATGGGACGCAACCCCGAGACTTCGGATAGTAATCTGTAAAATATATCGGGGACAAAAGAGAAAGGGAACGTATGTTGATGAAATATTACTAAATTCCATACCCTAAAACTGGATGCATCGCCCTTCACGAATTGTTATCCTGAATGAGACTGAAAACGTAATGTCTGAATCAGATTTCTCGTTCCAATACTTTTTTGGACAACATTTGACTTCACTTTTCAATATTTTTTACTCCGCCAAGGAGGTCATGTTTGTGCCGGAGTTTACCTGTCTGTCTGTCTGTCTGTCTGTCTGTCTGTCCATCTGTCTGTCTATTATTTTAGATATGTTATTCCTGACATGTGTTGTACGGTGTCCTTGAGTGCTGAGAAAGGCGCCTTTTTAATAAAATGTATTATTATTATTATTATTATTATTATTAGCAACATAACTCAAAAAGTTACAGACAGATCTTGATGAATCTTTAGGAGATTTTGGGAATGTTTCCAGGAACAGATGATTACATTTTGGTGATGACCGAGAATAGATTCTGGATTCAAAATTTCTTCCTCAATATCTCAGTTGATAATTGACCAATGTTTATGGAATTTGGCAGAGTCAAAGAGTGCTTTTTGTGAATATCTTCCAAACTAATAATGATATCGATGTGAATCCAATTGCTAAAGGTTCGTTTGCATGGTTAAGGAATCTAAAAATAAAGATAAAATAAATGTAGGACTATATTTTTTGGTGTAAATCACAATATGGGGGACTGAGGTGCTTGGCGGAGGTCTGTGCTCTCCGAGTGCAGAGTGTTGATATGTTGCTTTACAAGTTACCGGTCAATGTCATGCCATGTGGTTATTTTTATATTTATTTATTTTACTTCTCATTCTTTCCTTCCTTTTGCACATATAATTGTATTAGTGATATATTCCTCACTGTTACTGTTAGATTTCCTTCTATTTTCATCTCTGAAGATGTGAATGTTTTGTGTAATGTCGAAGGGTGAGATCTGTCGGCGTCCCGTTCGTGTGGACCGACAAGGAGGCAGAATTGCTCCTAAACGTAGTTTTGGAATATAAAGTCAACAAGTAAACAATAAGCGATAGGTTTGGAAGGCATCCGTGCTGTTTCTGAATGTAAACTTGGGTCGCACATGTGACGCCAGAGCAGTTTTTGTCGCGGAGTGACGTTTCCAAACCTAAAATGCGTAATCGAAGTTGTCAAAAACCATCGTTTTCAGTGACAGAAATACACGGTTTCGTGTGGCACTGGCTGATAGGCCAAACCGTAGAAACATATCTTGGTTTTAGAGATAACCGGCTACGTGTGGACATGCTCTAATTAATTCAGATTCGTGACTAAAGGTGAAGTGTGCATTCAAAAGGCCAATATGTTCTCAACAAGCAATGACCCCCCCCCCCCCTGCAGGGGGCACTGTTTTTGTGCTCCCTCTGCTGGGGGAAGGATAAAAGGGACTTTTCTCTGCAGCCAAGTTGTCATGCGTGGATTCCAACGCCTACAGACGTAACCGCTGCTGGTATCGATGGACAGTGTGTCGTCACTCTGGAGGCGATGCGTCACTTTTCATTAATCCTTTCATAGTCTCAAGTGAATCCTGTGTTTGGAGCCACTGAGTACGAGTTTCAGGTGTTTCAGCGATACTGTAAGGCTGTAAGCATCACCACCTGACTAATCATTTATTACATTTTGTATTTTAAAAGTTGTATGAGCTATTGTACTGAATTTGTTGATCATAAATCGCAGCTGAATTGTCTGAGGGTTTGGAAAATCCACATCTGTGATGAGTTGCTGCCAATCATGTGCCAAACCCTTCTGCTAGTTTCACAAATATCTGTTGTGTATTGTTTGTATAATCTTGTGAACAGGCAACCTTATATTTGATTTTCATCGTCATTCTGTATTACTATTTTACAACATATTGTCTGTTGTGAAATGTTTACTTGTTTTACATAATTTCTATCACTATATTTATTAGTATTTTTAATCTATTTATTTCCTTCCTGTCAATCAATAATATGTATATATCAAAATAAAAGTGGACATAGAAAAACTTTGTGGGATTTTTGCAGTGTTGATCCTTCTTTGCATTATTCCTGCCTATCAGAGCAAATCCTGTCCTGATTAGTGATACGTTGTTTTAAAATCACTCTTTTATCCGCTTTGTGAGGATCAGTTTCTTATTGTACTGTGAATCAGGTCGGGTGAGATTTCTTCAGGGTAGAGTTTCATCATAGAGGCATGCTGAAAAACTCCTCCTCTGTTCGCTCTCTCAAGAACAGAAGAAGCAAGGGAGGAATCCACAATCAACGCCGTCACTGAGTGGGCTGTAAAATCACGACCTGCTCCTTTGTCTCGCTCACTGGTTATTCACTTTAACTCTCAGCAACCAACTACTGGATTGAGGAGCTCTCATCATGGCATCTGGTGGAAGACAGATGTTCGGTTTGATCCTGGCCTTCATTGGAGTTCTGGGGAGCATCATCATCTGTGCTCTCCCCACCTGGAAAGTGACCGCGTTCATCGGTTCCAACATCATCACCTCCCAGGTGACCTGGGAAGGCTTGTGGATGAACTGCGTTACCCAGAGTACGGGCCAGATGCAGTGCAAAGTCTACGACTCGCTCTTGATCCTTCCGCAAGATCTGCAGGCTGCCAGAGCACTCGTTGTCATAGCGATCATCGTCGGGGTCTTTGGGATCCTTCTTGGTGTGGTTGGGGGAAAGTGCACCAACTTTTTAGCGGATGACGTAAAAAAGAGCAAAGTGGGCATTGCTTCTGGCATCGTCTTCATCATCGCGGGCGTCCTGGTGCTCATACCCGTCTGCTGGACTGCCCACGCCATCATTCGTGATTTCTACAACCCTACCCTTGTCAGCGCTCAGAAGAGGGAGCTGGGGGCCTCGCTTTATATCGGTTGGGGTTCTGCAGCACTGCTATTCCTAGGCGGAGGGCTTCTCTGTAGCTCCTGCCCCCCCAAAGAGGAGAAAATCTACGATGTGAAGTATGCCAAGGCCCAGTCTGTGGACAGCAGCAGGGCCTATGTTTAGATATTAGATACAATGAGTTAGAGTTTTAATTGCTTAGAATAACATGTATGATCTAAGTGAAAAAAGAAAACATCTTTGACTGTACAACTGTGTATCTTTCAGCCCATTGTTTAAACTCTCTGTATGTAAGAAATATGTGTTTCACCATTTTGATGCCTTTCACACTTATATTCTCTGTTACTGTTGTTTATTAATCCAACACAAGCACACAGCACGATGTGTGTGATGTGTGAGATTCATGTGAGTCACATTAAACATGTTTATATTTATGACTAATCTGCCAATATAGTTCTTTCTTTACATTTCTGACTCGTTGAGTATTGATGATTACGTCACAGCTATTGTCATTATTTGATTCATTATCTCTTTTTCCATGATCAAATGCTATTTTGAGGCCACTCCTGAGAACTGACACAGGCTCACATTTGAGATGGGACTTAAAGTGAGTCACAGCATTTTTTAAACATTTTCAAAGGGAGCAGCCTTTACAGAGCTGAAGAATGTCAGAGTCTCACTGCATGGTGATCCGGTTTTACAAGAATCCTTAAGAACTGGTTATGTGACAATGAATGTCCTTCCTGTCAAAGAAACGAATAAATGGAGACAGCAATGACTATGCTTCAACATGTGTCTGTGTGTGTGTGTGTGTTCTGAATTCAAATCTATCTGGTGTTCCCTGGTCTGGAAATGCATGCACTAGATGAAGGCCTTTCTATTTTAGACACAATTCTATTTTATTTATAACATTTCATTTAGTTTAATGCAAACAAAAAGTAAATCACCAAACTTTAAAATGACAGATGAAAGATTATGTTGAGCCAGATTATAAGGTTAAGAAGGACTGTGTGTGTGTGTGTGTGTGTGTGTGTGTGTTAGTGTGTGTGTGTGTGTGTGTGTGTGTGTTTGTGTGTGTGGTCGGAGTAGTTTTGCATGTTTCAAACAGGTTTCTCTGCACATTGGCCGTTTTTCAATTGACTTTTCTCGTAGGAGATTTGCTTCATGTCATTTTCTCTTTGGTACATTGATACATTCTACATGTGTGTAATCAATTACTCACATGAACTAGAATGTTTTCACTTTTGAATCAAATCATTCAAAGTAAGCGTTTATACAATTAGATGGTGCGCAACTGAATAAAGACAACAATGCTTCTGCCAAACAAGCTTAAAGCTCATAATCGATCATTCTCTCTGCTTTATCCAAAATTTATTGTAGCTAGTTTCTTCCAAAATATCACCAAAATAATCTTGTCACACAAAGACAACGAGGGAGGGAATTGATGATGTCATGGTTTCACAGCTGCCTTTCGCTCTACCATTGTCATCCTCCTCCCCTCATTCTTCCCAGTAGGATAGGCGTGGTGGATTTGCACACAGCCATTAGCACACAGGCAACCGCTCAGGTGACAATAGCGAAATAGTCCTCTCAGGTGGAAAGATACATAGGGAAGAATCTTGGAGAGAGAGCGGAATGAGAAATCATCAGTAATACAAAGGAAGAGGCAGACAAAGGGAAGGTCGTAAACAAATGAGCTGAATCGAGGCACACCTATATGCAGGTAAAAGCTGCTGGAGGCTGGACGGACAGCTTAAACAGCCAGCCAAGGCTCTGGGTTACTTCAAAAATGGCAACAGCGGTAAAAGAGAAATAAGAGAAGATAGACAAAAATGGAGGCGCATGAAAAGGGGAGCATCATATTGAGAAAGACCGGCAATTAAGATCTTCGGGGGAAAATACAAAAGAAGAGAAGCAAAAGAAGCTGCCCTGGGAAAGATACGAATATCCCAGCAGTGTTCAAGGACTTTCAGTACCGTGAGGATTTCTCAAGCTGCTGCAGAGATCGCTCCACCGGCACGTCATGGCGTCGCTTGGCATGCAGATGTTGGCCAGTGGTTTGTGCCTCTTTGGTTGGGCGGGTGTCATTGTCAGCTGCATGCTACCCATGTGGCGGGTCACGGCTTTTGTCGGCAGCACTATTGTCACCTCCCAGACAATTTGGGAAGGCATCTGGATGACCTGCGTGGTCCAAAGCACTGGCCAGATGCAGTGTAAGCCTTACGAGTCGCTCCTCGCTCTCAGCTCAGACCTGCAGGCTGCCAGAGCTCTGACTGTCCTTGCCATCGCTGTAGGTGGCGTGGGCCTCATCCTGGCCTTTGTCGGGGGGAAATGCACTCGCTTCTTGGACGAAGAGGGCGACAGCAAGGGCAAGGTTGCTATCGCAGCAGGGGCGGTGTTGATCGCCACCGGTCTGTTGTGCCTGATTCCCACGTCGTGGGCAGCTGGGGCCGTTGTGAGGAAGTTCTACAGCGCCTCTATTGATGCTCAGCGGCGGGAGATTGGAGCCTGTCTCTATATCGGCTGGGGAGCGTCCATTCTGCTAATACTGGGAGGGGGTTTGTTTATCAGCTCTGCGTGTCCCCTCAAAGGCCAGAATGTGGAAAAGGGACCCTCTATTCGCTACGTGGCGGTCCGCTCCTCCAGTGGGACAAGCCAGTTGGTCTCTCATCACACTAGAGCAACAGCAGCAATGAGACCGGCTCTCGGAGCAGTGTCGCCCCAGCCTCAAAGCAATGAGGGGGCCTCAACGAAGTCTCAGCTTTACACAAGGCCACCATTGGAGGACGGGTCCGATCAAGGCTGGAGGAGGGAGTCAGAAAGATCATGGGCACCATCAACAAAGTCTCAGATGAAAAGACTCGACTCGGCAACATCTGAACACAGCGAGGCTCCATCTACAGCGTCTCAGATGAAGGCAGCGGGAAAGGAAGAGAATTTAACAATGGAGAGTGAAAATGAAGATAAATCTGCAATTCCAGTGAGGACATACCTGTAATGTGGGTACACACACATACACACACATACGCACACACACACACGTTATTTAGAAGTGGCAGTTTTTCCATCTTGTGATTGTGTAGTGATAATAATAATTCCAGAGGTTGGCATTGTAGTTGAATTGTATTTTTAGTTGTGCTTTAATGTAAAAATGTCATCAAAATGCACGAGAATAGCAGCTTCATGAGGCAACAAGCACAAAAGCAGAACTGAAGAAGCGTAATGAACAACCCCCGGAAGCAAGTGAACTTGTACATCTTTATAAGTACACTCCATTATTTGATCATTAGCATTAATTTGGTATGTCAGGTTTGACACGTTGATGTTAACTGCCATTAACTGTCTATTGAAAAGCTCTGAATTAGAATGGAACCATCCTCGTGAAGACTTTTACCTCAGACTTTTCAGCTTGTTTGTTTCTGCTGAATACGCAGCTGCTTGAATTCGACAAAAGCAATGAAGGCGCTTTACGCGGTGTCATGTTTTAGCTTATATGTGATCATTTTGTACTTCAGGAAAGTGCTCATTTTTTACGTTTCTTTCCATGAAAACCTCAGCATGTTTTAAATGAATGCAAAACTATTTGTGACCATTGCTACAAAACTGTCAATAGGGATTTCTGAAGCGTTTTTGATTTGAGTGTTTTCTTCTTTGTAATGTGATTTTTATGTCTATTTCACTTGGATAATACTGAATGTTTGATTTTGAACTTTTCAATAAATGATCATGTGCGTCATCGCTTTTTGTCACGTACCTAAATGTATTTAACATGCTAGCATGTTTGACATGAGCTGAAACAAGCGCTTCTTTTGAAGCCAGTCGGGACATTCAATCCTCTTCCTAGCTATTTAAATCCACAGGACAAACCGGTTTGACAGAGACTGGATGCAGCGACAGAGTCAACTGTTTGAAGAAGGAGACAAAATGTCTGCGTTGATGATTCAAACTCGGTTTCAGTGAATCAAGTTGCTGGAACATAATGGTTCATTATTTCAAAAATAAAGTTAAAACTTAGCTAATGATTCATTAAAACAAACGATTTAAATTTAACTTCAGACAGTCACAACAAAAATAAATAACTGACAATAAAACTGGGTTTAAAACCTGCATTCCACCATGACTTGAGAATACTATTCACAACAACATTTGTATCATAAATGACCATCAATAAAATGCATTTGTCATTTTCTGACACAAATCAAGTGTTTGGAACTCTCTTTGGAAATGTACACAGAAAGGATGTGATGGAAACAAAGATCCTATCATGTTGAGATGCTTGAGAAAAGAAATGCCCATATTAAAGCTGCCCATATAGTGTAGAACTGGCAGTTCATAGCCGTGCACGACAACGTTTCATGTTTTAAAGAAGACATCGTCAAAATATCTGGCTTGATTTCTTTTTATGCCTCCAGCCCCACAAGATTTATCTCTTAGTTGCTTTTTTCAACTTAATTAATGTCCTAACTCACGTTCGCTGAACGTAAAAATGTAATTTTAAAAATCCCATAGAAACTGGTTTAAAATCCAAACCAGTCAGAATATGTTGAGTTAATAGACATAGCGATAGGGGGCTGTCAACTTTTACAGTATACCCACACAACTGAGGTGTTGCGTTTTCATTTCCACACTGCCATCTGGTGATCAGGGTGGCATTTAAACACCTGCTACCTGCTTTCCTTCCTTCCTGCCTTCCTCCCTCCCTTATCAAAAAGATGAATCAACCTGCAGCTCAAGTTGTGGGTGATACTGATCAAAAGCATTTTATTTATCCCAGACTTGGGAAAAGACGGGCTACACCCTGGATGAGATGCCAACTCATCGCTGGGCCACTTACCGGTAATGATATCCTATTTATTATAACAAGCAACATACCACTTTTTTTAAAGATACCCTCTTTATTATAAACGGATAACATTTAGTGTTTAAATGAGTAAAGGTGCTGCTAATGTTATGTCACACCAGCCTAGTTCTGTCATGACAAGCATGGTTAGATAACCCTGTAGTTATAGCTAAACTTAATAGCACATATAGGATGCTAAAGCCAACGTGTCCCATAACGTCAAGACAAGACTCCTGAGAAGTGGTGTCAGTCCTTCGTTTCTTTTCTGCTCCAACAGAAGGTTTAGAACAGAAGAGGTGAAACATAAAACAAGGCCAGTTGATTATTTTTATTTTGCTCTTCTTGATTTACACCAACCTGGAGATAACAGGATCCAAAGTTGCAATACATCTTTTACATCTTTTGATCACACACATACACAAAAAAAACAGATTTAGAATCATTTTTAAAACACCCAGCACAATTATAGACATTTGTCTTGGAGTTTGGAAGATATTATTCTTCTTCTTGACTGTTTTTTTTTTTAAATGCTGCTTTGTTTACTTATATTTGTGTGACCGGATGATTGGAGTTAATTGGGCAGGCAGGTGTGGGAGGGAGCACCTGTGGCCCATTTACCACTGATTGGGGGGGGGCGTATATAGGTGCTTCCCCTCCCTCGTTCCAGGGTCCTCATTTGTGTTTTCCCCGTCTCGAAGGCAGGTTGGTTGTAGACTGTCACTGTTGTGTCTCTCCTTTTCTTTTGCGTGTTTATAGTGCTTTTAACGCAAAGCTTGTTTTTGGAGTGTTAATAAATATTTTGAATTACTAATGCTGTGCCGGTCTTCAGTGCGAGCGGGCCTGTGCGTAAGTGCCGTCGGGAAACCCGCTAGAACGAGCTGGGCACCAAAAGGAAAAAAACGATCTTTAGGTTGAAAGTCCTAAAGTGGCGTTGTTGGCAACCATCGTCTAGCCCCATATGCCCAACGCCACATCCTGCCGTTTGAGTGTTGTTTCTGTGTGCTGTTCTGATGATCTCTGTCAATATAGTGTAATGAATATCATCTTCCTGAAATGTTAAGTTAGATGCCTCTGTGGGTGCAGTGTTACCACGACATTGTCAAGCTCTGCGCTTTAGCTATGGTTTCCTATAGAGGTACACAACGCCAGAATCATCGCCGTGCCCCTCCCCTGACGACAGCTTCAGCCATTCCTTCTCCTCAGTGACCGCCACACAAGTTATCAGGCCCTCTTCCACCATCTGCTTCAGCTCATGCTCCAGGGCAGACTTGACGTCTGAACTATCTTGCGCATTTCTGGCTGTCATGCACATGTAGCCACCTAGTGTGAAATAGGCAACAGTACAGTCGTGTCATTGAGTGATTAATACACAACAGCAATACAGATGTGAGATACAGACTTACAAAGTTCAGGGGGGGGGGGGCGGCAGTTACATACCCATACAAAAAATATGAGTCAGGGCTGAAAAGAATTTGAGCCACCCTCCATGTAAAAGTTTCATTCTAAGAAAACAAACTTCATTGGAGAATAGGTGCCTGACATGTTTATGAATATTTATGCGCTTGGAAACTGGTGACTCAGTGAAGTGGCGACTATAAACCAGATTTTATAATGAGGCCCCTCCCACACTAAAAAAATATGATAGTGAGATTGAGATTGCTTATGTCTGTCTGACTGATTGACGTGCACACATTTTCACCAAGTTGATTCCAAAACTGAACATTATAAATAGTTATGCATGGATTCTATGCACCATTTAAAAAAAAATGACACCCCAAAACTTCAGTTGAGACATCTTAAAATCAATAAAGATAATCTCACCTGGTTTGACAAAGTTGCAAAACTCCCTGACAACACTAACTGGGACATGACCAACAATCAGCGCTCCGACAATAGCAACCACATCAAACACACCTGTAGGAAAGGAAGAGGGGTGAGGAGGAGGAGTGGCAGTGTAGATATGTGGTGCAATATCTACATCGCTAATGGATGAGTAGAAAACCCTCGTGCAATCATGTTAGCGCAGCTGAAACCAGTTTAGCTGGTTAGAGAAGCTATGAAACTGACCTTCCCTTTTCTGGGTGACCCCAAAACCTTTGAACGGTAGTGTATATTTTACAGTAAGTTTGTACATTTGAGAAAACCACACTTCAATAAAACATGCTAAATCTTAACGTTATTATGATACGATCTGTTGTGAAAAAAGACTAAAGACTAATGACCATCAATCTAAATACTTATCTAATACTAAACTAAATAAAGACACCCCACCTCAGGTTGAGTCAATGACTTGGGAAATGGAAAATCATGACAATTACCCCACTGGACAGGTAGTGGATCCTCTCCCAGCAGGCACTGCTTCAGATCCCGGTACAACCCAGTCTGTTTGGCAAGCTCCAACATTCCCTTGCTTCCATCAATGCCCACAAAATGTCTGAATCCTTTTGTTTTCAACTGTTCAACAGAAGCACATTTGATTGCTAATCAGTCACACCAGTCAAGGACATGGGAAGGACAAGCTCATTGGCTCGGCGATAAGGAAATGAAGGACGTTAAATAAAGGTCTCAAGACAAATAAGGGAATTATTCAAGGACAGAGTCAGACATTGGTTGAAATAACTTTTTCTTCTAAATTGAAACCACCATACATTAACATACTTTTAAAATCTTTTTTTTATTGAAACAATGTTTAATTTGTGTAACTGACAAGACATAGTTGTTTTCCCTCTATTGTGTGGGTTCACCTCTTTGGCCAACAGTCCTGTACCACAGGCAACATCCAACACAACAGCTGCTTCACGATCGCCGCTGAAATGGGTGTTGATGCTTTTTGCTGCGTGAAGTGGTGGACGGTATTCTGCAGAAGCCATATCCTATTCAAACAAGTTTTAATAGACAACAATGGCTTTAGGCACTGAAGACAAAGACAAACATGAGAAGGTAAACAGGAATATTTTTTATATGTAGTATCATACTATACGGAGAACATTGTGGAATTTCCAGGAAGGGTGTGAAGCTACATGACATGAAATGAAAAGTAATGAGAAGTCCTTTTTATTTTATGAAACACACAAACACAAATTGACTTATTGTTAAATATGCATGTATGTTTGAACTGCCTTGTTTTTTCACCAAGGTGTGTTTTTACTATATTTATCTCATGATAATACCCCTAAAAGTGCATTATATTTTTTCTTTTATTTTGGGGGTATTCGGAAATTAACCGAGTCTGCCATCAGATCATGGAAATTGATCACCCATAAATCTTTTTTAACTAAGACAGGAATGTTTGCCTTCTTTAGCCACTTATGTTACATACTTTATAAGTTCTTTAAAACTTATCAACCAAAATATCTTGCTCAAAGGCAACAATCTCAACTAAATCACTTCTGCTTAAATAAAATAAAAACAAATACATAGGGGAGCCGGCCAGCACCCCTAAACCTAATGTATGTGGACATAGTTTAAACAAAGTGAAGAATTAATGGCAGATGATGATGCTAATGCTGATCTTGTTTAGTGGTTTGCAGCAAGAGTTCCAAGATTCAAACCATAGCTTGCAGCGATTTAGGGGGAAAGACTAAGAGGAATCCTTTCATCAGAAAACAAAACATGCAAACCAAATGTATCAGTTTGATAATCAATCAACTTCTGCCAGTCCTTAATAAATTCAACATTCCACACCTTGATCACAAATTCAAATACCACACTTATTGGAATGTCAAATACAAACCGCACACATTCAGGTTTAGTTGTATGGTTAAGAACGAACAAATGTATGGAATAAAAAAAAAAGAAATCCCCATTGAAATCCTTGAATACACAATCTTAGTTGTAAATGTAAAACAAAAATCAATTTATGGGATCCTCAAATGATCTTAGACCTTTTCGTTGTTATGAAATGGATACTGCAATTTAACCAGGATGGAAAAATCAAAGTTATTGTAATATACTTCAATGTTCTTACCGTATCATAGTTGTTGGCCCAGGAGTTGTAGAAGTCGACCTGTTCTCTTGGTGTGCAGTTTGTAAGAACTGATGCAATTGTTTTCTTTGCATTTTCAGATTGTGTATTGGCAGATGACATGGTGGGCAAGCTCTGTTTTGGTCACAAAATATCCTGCCACACACTCAAAGTTGTTTTAAATTATTAAAAATGATCTCTTTGTATTTTTATGAAGGGGAGCGGTCCTCTTCAAAAGAGCTCCTCAAAAACGTTAAATTTCTCTTGGATAAAGGCGTGCTGCAGCTGAAGTCCTGAGAGCAGGTGAGATCTGTGATAATCTCACCGCCACTTTATACAAGGTGTATTATTGGCTGCCCTTTGAGACCATGTGGATTGTTAAGAGAGAAGTTTTCTATCAGATATCTTGTTACATAAGTCAGTCTGGAAA
The DNA here is from genome assembly GCF_040956055.1 of Brachionichthys hirsutus. NCBI lineage: Eukaryota > Metazoa > Chordata > Actinopteri > Lophiiformes > Brachionichthyidae > Brachionichthys > Brachionichthys hirsutus. The sequence continues at coordinate 4,273,502 of NC_090906.1, read as the reverse complement.
CAGGAGCAAAGTCCTAATTACATACTGATTATCTGATCAGATTAAGCAGCAGACTTTCATTCAAGAGGGTCTGTCACGGCTGTGCCGCTCTCCACGCCCACTTCGCCGCCTCCACGGCTCCGCTCTGCGATCAGCTGATCCCTGTCACCTGTGCTCCCGTCACCAGCTGCAGCGGATCAACAATCAACCCCAGCCATTACATAAGCCCAGCCCAGACGACACACCGACGCCGGATTGTAGTGTCGTGTACGTCCTCCTTCCAGCAACCTTCCAGCGCCTGCCTCCCCGTGTACTGACCTTGCCTGTCCCCGGAACCCCGTCTGCTCGCCTTCTGATCCGGACCTGTCTGCCCGACCTGCCTGGTCACCCGGTGCCTGACCTTCGCCTGCCCCTTGGACCTGTCTCTGTGCCTGCCCCTGACCTGCTCTGTCTGCTGCTCTGGACTGACTCCCTGGTATTGAACATTAAACCTGTTTTTGGGCTCCCGTTCAAACCGCCTCGCATTTGGGTTCTTACCTGCCTTAGGCCTGACGGGGTCGTTGATAGGAAACTCCCAGGGCACAGACTGTGTGTGAACTGGCCCAGTGCTGCTGACAAGAAGCTGTGGGAAACAGTGAATACTGACCTGACCTTGACTCTTGAGCAACTTTGAGGCACAATGGATAATGGAAAAATAATTGGGTTTGCCATAACTAATCACTACCATCTACTTCAAGACGAAGAATGCTTCAGACTCTGCATGTCCACGTCTCCTCCAACACTATTTTATATTTTTTTTAAAGCTTGAGAATGCAGCAGCCCGGTTTGAAATAAAAAGTTCACTGAGCTTGACTTGATCGTGATTCCTCCGCCCCCTTTTATTTGCGAGCATATAAACTCTACTTGATTTAACATAAACCCTCTAAACATTTTTACAGTATCAATTACCTCCCAGGGAAATAAATTATGTTCAGTTATTTTATTCTTGCCGACTGTTTAGCATACTGTGACAGTTAAAAGTATATCTATCTATCTGTAGATAAAAGTGTGTAGTGAGTATATTATATTATGGACTATCTTCTAGAAAGTTTTGGCTTTATGTGGGTGCAATGACACATATTGATGGGAATGCGTTGTGCTTTATTTAGATTTTTTTATAGAGGTATACAACACCACTCTTGTGGTTATGCTCCTGCCCTGGTATCGCTTTTATCCAGTCTTTCTCAGCGACCTCTGCACAAGTCCACAGGCCGTCTTCCTCCATCTTCTTCAGCTCATTCTCCAGGGAAGACTTGTATTCAGCATTATCACAGGTATCTCTGGTTGTCATGCAAATGTAGCCAGCTATGGAAAAATAGGAAACAGTACAGTAAAAAAAAACAAAAAAAAACAGGTGACTAGACTTTAAACGTATTTTAAAGACATAAAACAACAAAAAGGGTGAAATCTGAAATTTTCAGCGACTTAATACAGATAAAACTGAAGTCCTAAACTTCTCAGGAATATTATTGAAACAAGTGCTGGGGATGGCATTACATTGGCCTCCAGAACCACATAATTTGAGTGTTATATTTGATTAGAATATGTCCTTTAAGTCCCAAATAAAATAGATTTTGCGGACGGCCGTCTTGTACTTGTGTAGCATTTTAAAGGTGTACTCTGTGACAGGAGAGAGTCAGCGAGGCATGATATACGGCTTAGAGACAGTGGGTCTGGGGAAAAGACAAGAGGTGGAGATGACAATACTGAGGTTCTCCCTGGGAGTGACCAGGTTGGATTGGATTATAAATGAGACAATAAGAGGGACAGTGAAGGTTAGACGTTTTGGAGACAAGGTCAGAGAGACCAGACTTTGATGGTTTGGACATGTCCAGAGGAGAGACGGGGACTATATCAGTAAAAGGATGTCGAGGGTGGAACTACCAGGGAACAGGGCTAGAGGTCGACCCAGGAGAAGATACGTGGACGTAGTGAGAGAGGACATGAGAGTGGCTGGTGTTGGGGAGGACGATGCAAAGGACAGGGTGAAGTGGAGAAGGTTGATTTGATGTGGCGACCCTTGACGGGACAAGCCGGAAGTACAGCAGTAGTAGTAGATTTATTCATCTTCATGTTCGCTTTATCTGCCTTGTGAATCACAGGGGTTGCTGGAGCCTATCCCAGCTTTTCTATCGGCGAGAGGCAGGATACCACGGAAGCATCTCCAGCGCATCGGTATCTCGGTATCATGTTCACAAGTGAGGAAAAAATGGGATGGGTAATAGACAGGCAGATCAGTGAGGCGTCCACAATGATGGTCACTCTATGGTGGTAAAGAGACAGATGAGCCACAAAGTGAAGTTCTCCATTTGCGGCTCTGTCTACTTTCCAACACTCAGCTATAGTCATGAGCTCTGGGCGATGACCAAAAGTGTAAAATCCAGACTACAAGTGGCTGAAATGAGATTTCTCTGTAGGGTGGCTGGGCTCAGCCTTAGAGATAGGGTGAGGAGCTCAGTCATCGAGGCTCAGGGTGGTCTTGTCAGGATGCCCCCGAATGCCTTCCTAGAGAGGTGTTCGAGGCATGTCCATCTGGGAGAGTACCCAGATGAAGACCCAGAACTCGCTGGAGAAATTCTATCTATTGGTTGGCCTGGGAACTCTTTGGGAGCTGGCGGAACTAGACTGGGAGACGAGTGTCTGCTCTTCCCATTTCTGGCTTTCTATGGAGAGATTCAAAACTGGTATTAACTATATTTGAGAGAGTATGAAACCAAGAACATAGTCTTACCTGGTTTAGCAAAGTTGAACAACTCTCTAACCACGCTAATTGGGACATGACCAATACTCAGTGCTCCAACAATCACAACCACGTCAAACAGACCTGTGGGAAATGAAAGGCGTTAAGGTAGGAGAGTGAAGATACATAGGATTAATTTGGCAAATAAAAAAATCCAAAAGTAATGCATGAACTGATGTTATTTGTGATTGATGACACACACATCGATAGGCATAAGACTAAGTAACTATAATATAATCTCAAATTGTCAAGAACGCTGAACAGATGGTATGGAGTCAAGATGCAGAGCCACAGACTGACAGCAGAGCAACAGAAGGGTTTAATCCAGAAAAAAGGTTCGGTATACAGAAAACAGCGCCACCATGGCAAAGGTATCCAGCTCGTTAGGCAAAAGGCAAAGTCTAAAAATCAGGCGAAGGTTCAGGAACAAGACTATGGCATGGGAAAAAAAGAAAGACTTGAACGCAACGCTGAGGTTCAACAAACCGGCAGACGACTGAATACAGAGGGAGGGACAGGGATCAGGAGCAGGTGTGACAAAGAGAGGGAAAGAACACAGGAAATAATGCAACACATAAAGGCAGGGCATGGAAACATAAAATAATAGAAGGGAAAAAACACAAACATGACACACATGTCTGGTGTGAAATAATGAACCATTGATTTACCCCACTGGACAGGCATTTGTTCCTCTCCAAGCAGGCACTGCTTCAGTTCCTGGTACAACCCAGTCTTTCTGGACAACTCCAACATTTCTTTGCTTCCATCAACACCCACAATTTGTTTAAAGCCATGTGTCACCAGCTACACAACAGACACACATTTGGTTGTTAATCAATCACATTGGTTAAATAAATGGGACACGGGATTTACAAGCTGATTGGGTTTTTGATGTTATTCCTCTTAACTTTTAAGATCCTGACATCCTATACATAAAAGTTTGATCTATATAAATAAAATACACAAAGATGAATTGATCTTTTGTTTTTTTGGTTATGTGATATTCTTTTCTTTCTCGTGAATTTACCTGCTTTGCCACCAGTCCTGTACCACAGGCCACATCCAACACAACAGCTGCTTCACGGTCACCGCTGAAATGGGAGGAGACGATGTTCGCGACTACACTTGGTCCACGGTAGTCTAACATAGTGGTAATCTATCCAAATAAGATTTAAGAAAGACCAATGAATCACCAATGAAGAAGACAAACATGAAGAGGTATCTGATTCTGAACATAATTCAATTATTCGATGGACACATTTATCAGACTATGGCGTGAGAAAAATCATACTGTTGAATTGAAAATATATATTCTAATTATTAAAGTAAAATAAAATGGGATATAAAGCAATATAATGCATTTTTATTTAATTAATATTGTAATACTTTCATTAGTTTAATTATTGAATTTCTGATGCTCAAATGGTCTCAAAATGTATCAATTTAACCAGAATAAAAACATCTAAAATACTACACTGCTCCTTGCTTTTCTTACCGTTTCGTAGACCTCAGCATTGGAGTTGTAGTAGTTAGTTTTTTCTCTTGGTGTGGAACTTGTAGACAAAGATACAAAATACGCTTCTGCACTTTCTGCTATTTTATTGACCGATGACATTATACCAAAGGAGTATTACGGAAGCACGTTTCTTTAACAGAAGGTAGTCCTGGGGTTTCTGTTCTAGAATGTAAGGTAATTTAAACTGTCTCTGCTGTACTTAATAAGTTAACCTGACTCCTCCCTCTTGCTGAGCCAGAAACAGGTTAAGGCTGAAATAAAAGCTGTATGTCAGGAGAGACCCAAATTGGATTTGGGTTGATTCCGTGAATACCTGGTTATAAAAGCTTCAATTTTTCTCATCTGAAGACATTCATTGCCAACATCGCAAGCAATTTCAAATATATTCATATGTGTTAGAAAGCCCATATTATTAGTTTGGCGTTGCACGGCTCATAGACGCGTTTCCAGCCGATAATTGTTTGTTCTGACGTAAATCGTCACATATCCCACGTTCGTGAACGCACCATAGTTCTCCGACGCCTTTGAATGCACCATATCTCAGTGAACACAGTCTTTAATAATAATAATAAACACAGTCCTTTGTTCTAACCGTTGAGTTGTGTTGATAATTATAATGTCTGTTACTGTGTTATTACAGACAGCCAGTTCCAGCAGTTTTTGCTCATTTAGCCCTATTTTTGTGTACTATGACTTTGTAAACATCAAACCTATCAAATGAAAGATCAAAGTTCATTCATCTCGCAAGCCTGAGGTTTGCACCCTCAAGAGACCTTGCAGTACCTGCAAAGAACAACATCTGACGGTACTCTATGATGCAGCCCACCAAACCCAAAGGAGTGTGCTCATGGTAAACACTCCTACCGCAAAGGTGTACCTGGATAGACCAAATAGATCTCCCAAGGTCATGCTTAAGGTTGTGAAAATTCTAATTCATAACCAAGACAGAGTACTGGAGACCTATGCAGTACTAGACGATGGCTCGGAGCGAAGCATCATCTTGCTACAGGCAGTGCAATGCCTGAAACTTCATGGACAGCCTGAAACACTTACTCTTCGAACTGTGCACCAAGACGTAGTGCAGCTCCATGGTGCTTCAGTTGCCTTTTCCGTGTCTTCCCCGCTCAAACCCGAAGAGAAGTACAACATATGTCAGGCATTCACGGCTGACAACCTAGGATTATCCGAACTGTAGGGTTTTACCAAACCCTCTTCCGGTTCTTTGTTCTCCTTCGTGGGTGCGTAGTCAATGAGGAGGACGTGGGTAAAGATTAAAATATTTATATAACAAACAGATCATCCCGTGAGAACTCTACGGCAGAGGTATAAACACCTCCTCCACCTACCTTTGCCCCTCATAGACCATGCTCAACCCCTTCTGCTCATCGGGTCTGACATGCCTCACCTGCTGACACCCATAGAGCCGGTGCAGCTAGGCCCACCAGGAGGACACATTGCAGTCCACACCAAGCTAGTTTGGTCACTTCAAGGTCCCACCGGTATCGACCAAGCTTCTGCATCCGAACAGCAGTGCCTGTTCGCAGCGACAGTCTGACCCACCTGCGAACTCCTCAAGAACGTTGAGCGCCTCCGGCAGATCGATACACTGCCTTATACAAGTGAGAAGCAGGTGACCCGATCGAAACAGGATCAGCAAGCCTTAAACCCGCTCCAGACACCCACTTCCAGGGCCACGGTTGACGGAGTCCATAGATATGCCACACCGCCACTGCGCAGAGCCAACTCCATCACCCTCCAAGGTCCTGACTTTCTGCGTCACACGGAGGATCAATGGCCGAACAACCGATCAGTCTATCTAGAGCCTGAGATTAACGAACTGAGGAAACCCTCCCTTTGTGGACAGGTGACTGTTGACTCCTGTCCTCGACTCCCTGATGTGAGCATGTTCGCCACACGGAATGAGCTCTTGCAAGCAGCAGCGCAGTCCCTACACGGGACGGCCTATCCAAGCTCTAGCTCGCCAAGCAAAGCGGCAGATTCCAGCAAAGCTGAGATTCTCCTCTTAAAACAGGCACAGCTAGAGACATTACCAGAAGAGGTGAAGGCGCTCATATCTGATCGACCCTTCTCAACCTCCAGTCGTTGGGGCTCCCTATCTCCAGAGCACGATAGGGACACAGGACTCCTCAGAGTCGGGGGAAGGTTACGAAGAGCGGAGCAGCTAGAGCCAGACACCATCCACCCAGTCCTACTAGATCCAAAGCATCCTCATACCAATCGTATCATCCAGGCCTGTGATGAGAACCTCCTGCCTCCTGGACCCGAAAGAGTCCTAGCAGAACTACATCGTCGGTCTTGGATTTTACGAGGGGCGGAAGTTAAGCGGCGTACCAATCCATCTATTCCTAAAATGGCAGACCTGCCGCCTTGTCGTCCACGTCTCTATAAGCCACCCTCTTATTCAACTGGAGTTGATTGTTTTGGCCCCTTCACTGTGAAGATTGGTCGCCGATGGCGACACAGCCAAGTTCTCGTCGACCACTTCTGGTCCAGATTTACTGGTTGCTACTTGCCTCGTCTACAGGAGAGACAGAAGTGGCAGAAGGATGGAAAACACCTCGAACCGAACCGAGTGGTGCTCATCGTGGATCCTCAGCGCCCACAAGGTTTATGGCCAGTTGGTAAAGTGACAGCTACTTACCCAGGAGCTGATGGACGTGTCTGGACTGCCGCCATTAAGGTGAAGGATCGGACATACATTCGACCAGTAGCTCGTCTGGTCCAGCTCCCTAAGCTTGAAGACACTGATGGTGATTCAACTGTCTGAATGGTCTTTCTATGTTAGATTCAACTGTCTATGTAGACAGTCGTGGGCGGCTGTGTTAGAAAGCCCATATTATTAGTTTGGCGTTGCACGGCTCATAGACGCGTTTCCAGCCGATAATTGTTTGTTCTGACGTAAATCGTCACATATCCCACGTTCGTGAACGCACCATAGTTCTCCGACGCCTTTGAATGCACCATATCTCGTGTGCAGCGTCGAAGCTGGAAATAGTTTGCCCTTTTACCGTGGCTTGTCTGTCTTAACAGATAACGTCTACTTCCTTCAGTTCAGCGCTGTGCGTACATGCCAGAAGGTGAGTGTAATTACAGTTATTTACTAGAAGTTGAATGTGCACATTGTGCTAATGTGTGCTCGTTTAGCTGTGCATGCTAGTGTCGCCGAGTTACCTAATAGATAAATACAGTCCTTTGTTCTAACCGTTGAGTTGTGTTGATAATTATAATGTCTGTTACTGTGTTATTACAGACCACAGCAAAATAAAACGACCTTGAGTTGGACATCTGTATCCGTGTCCTTTAATGGGGACACTCCTCCACCACACCTTGCCACTCTACACCACCAGCATTCCCGGAAGACAACCCTCTCTTCCTTTTAATCTGTCTATTTGCAGAAGGAGAATATTCTAGCCCTAATATTTTTCCGTTGTGTGTAATCATCTGAAATGTTGTGCGTTAATTCATTAAGAATAAGTCGTTTAGATCTGTATTTGGAATCTTATGGACTGTCACTATTACAGCACATAATATTTTGAGGCAAGACCCATATGTTTGTGATTATTAACTCATTCAATGCCAGCCATGTTCAGAACAGCCAGTTCCAGCAGTTTTTGCTCATTTAGCCCTATTTTTGTGTACTATGACTTTGTAAACATCAAACCTATCAAATGAAAGATCAAAGTCTCATCTTCCATCAGAAACACAGAGTGTGTTTCCATTCTGGAGTTATTGGCTGTAGAAGAGAGGTAGAATTCACAAAGGTTTTCAACAAAAACGTCAGAAAACAACCTTTTTGTGCAGAGAAACATTTCAAGCAGATCGCTGACTTTGAGCATTAAGCCCTGCAGTCGGATCAGTGTCGTTCAGACTGTCATGAAAGGATCGGATACAGGTCACATAGGGGCAAAAAAAAAAAAAAAGAATCCGATTTGGGTCACTTCAGCCTGCAGTTTGAATGCAGCCTTGTTATCCTTGCCGAAGAGGAGACAAGGGTATTGCAATTGGGTGCGTTTGTATGTTTGTTTGTTTGTTTGTTTGTCTGTCCGAGCACATAAGTCAAAAACTAGTAACCCACTCGACTTGAAATTTTTACAGAAGCAAGGTTCTGTCCGTGGCTCGGTCCTCCCCGAGAATTGCGTTGATCCGGATCTGGATCCAGATTCTAGAATTATTTTTACATCTGGAATTATGCCTGTGCTGTAAACTGCCACTTTAAGAGGGAGGGACACGAATGGCATGATGGGAAAAAGAGTCCAGAAGCTGTCTTGTAGTACGTTCCGGAGCAGCAAGCTAGAGCAGGTTTGGCCCCTCTGATCCGGAAACCCTGTTTACTGTCTCACAAGATCCAATAGTCTTTTGGAGGCGAGGGTCTGCAATCTCTGATTGTCGTTTTCTAGGTTTTTATTTGAACCTTTTGCTACACACCTGTCAAATAAATTTCGTAATGATTAGCATGTGTGGGAATGGCAAAATGTGCTGTACCTGAATGAATGAATGAATATATTTATGAGATAGAATGTTAGAGTACAAGTACAGTCACACAGTAGCATTTATTACAGTACAAATAAAGTCAAACATCCTGTCTAAGAGGAGCATTTCAAAAAAGCCCTTGCGGTCTTTCCGTTGAAAGTCCTTCGTACATAAATCATCCACAATTAACAATACAAATTTAACAATACAAATTTAACAGTGTGACTCTGAACTTTTACAGTCTCCAGTCCAATCTGGGGTTTTTTACAATTATGAATCTCATTACACTCATAATTGTGATTTTGAATGCACACTTTTAGATTCCCATGTACATTCACAAATCTCCTCACATTTAGACATCTCACATATTTGCTGTATAGTTACACAAATTGAGAAACAATTACACAACTTCAAGATTCAAGATTCTTTATTGTCATTATGCGAACATAATAAGATCGTGTGAAGGCCCACGGCTTAAGGCACTCATACTTGACATGGACATTAGCAGATATCTGTTGAAATAATGACCCTAGCTGTTAACATAGGTAAACTGCTCATCATTCTGGCAAGACCTACCTCTGACAAATTGAAACACATCTACCATTTCACCTATTAAACAGGGCGTTGGTGTTGGTTGGTTGTTATACCACAGTAACATGCAATACAAAACACATTATCATGACTGACACAATGAACACAGACAACCACCATTGACTGTTAATTGGCTTTAATGTCAGGCATTTGCATATGACAGAAGTGATCTACTGGCGTTTGCAGTGTACTCTCTCATTTAACTGGTTCAACATGAAACTGAGCCAAACTGAGCCGTGCACAAATGCAGCTTCACTGACAGGAATCATTTTAAAGAAAATCTTGCTGATTGGTTTCCTATCTTCAGAAATAATTTCGTTCTGAGTGCTTCAATTATACTTTCTTATAGAGGTACACAAAACCGGATACGTAGCCAGACTCCTCCTCTAACACTCCCAGCTCAAATTCTTTCACATGATTGATCTCAGCACAAGTTATCAGGCCCTCTTCCTCCATCTTCTTCAGCTCACGCTCCAGGGCAGCTTTGAACTCTTGATTGGCAGGTCCCTCTCTGGTTGTCATGCAAATGTAGCCACCTGGTGTAAAATAGATTACAATGCTGTAATATCTTCGAGTGATTAAAACTAAATTTAGAAGTCAAATACTTGTTTACATCCGAAGAGCTTATTCAAAAAAGGACCTGAAAGAGACCAATTAGTGTTCATAGCATTTTTAGCTTCTTCAGTCAACTCACCTATAGATAATGTAAAATCTGGACAATAAGATAGTGGCAGCTTGGACACAGTCATTTTATAATAATATGCAGGCTAAGTTCATTGTAACTAAACCTACTTAAATAACTAACCACATAGTGCTCAAGGATCAAACTCCCTTTTCAAAATGATATTGCTCTACAATAATGCAGGCAAGATTAGGTTTAACCATAAATGCATATTTGCTGTTGGAAATTACTTAGTTACTGAAAGAAATGTTTGGGAGACATTATTGGGAACCACCAATAAGATGGCAGACTTCTGTGCATCAATAATGCATTAGGTGACTTGGAAGAGAAGACTATGCAGTTGTGCATTTACCAAATAAAACTGATTGCTGTTTGTGATCATAAAGATTTTGACTTTTGCATTGTACAAGTACAGCATAAATCCCAAAATAGAACCGGAGATGTGTGACGTACGCCTGCATAACTCTTACCTGATTTGCCAGCCTTGCACATCTCTCTGACCACACTAACTGGGACTTTTGTGAAAGCACTCAATGCTCCAACAATCACAATCACATCAGCCGAATCTATAGGAAGTGAACATTTATATTTAGTAGCTACAATATCTAGAGAGTTTTAACATAAGTTTTCATGTTTAAACACACACACTTTAAGGGTTTATAATGAAACTACCACAACTTGTAAAATTATTAAAATCCAATGTTAATATAAATTTGTCATAAATCTGTAACATATAACAGGATCCTAAAATAGAATGAAGAATTTAAATTTAAATAGAACTGAGCCAAGCACAGGTTTAATTGTTTAATTAGTCTACATTTATGTTATATTCTGTTATTCTAACTGCGTTGACTTCCAACCCCGTTAAATTAAACACGCCAGCAGTTCATTTACACCCATTGGTCAGCATTCTTTGCTTCGTCTGATTAATTACTGTATAACTAAGTATGAGCCCAGAGATTGGCGCTACCTTTATACTGCACTACAAAAATTATGAGTTTGATGAAATAGCGATCTGAGAAATATATGATGTGCCAGAATGTTATCAATACAATTCTCTGTGCATTTTGAGCCTTCTGCATACAAATATCTGTCCTGGTCATGGGGGTGAGCCCTCAAAGGTCTGACCCTAATATTAATAGCGTCCTTCTAATAGATCATGAAATTACCCAATTGAACAGGTAGTGGATAATCTCCCAGCATGCACTGCTTCAGCTCCTGGTACAACCCAGTCTCTCTAGCCAACGCCAACATTGCCTTGCTTGCATCAACACCCACAAATTTTCTAAATCCATGTGTCTTCAGCTGTAGAACAGACACATTTAGTCGTTAGTCACACAATCAGTTGTTTTCAGTTTAAAAACTTCATGGCACTCATCACAGCAAGTTCCTCTTTAATACCACAAACTCAACGATAGAAAACAACTAAATAAAGCAAGATTTATTATCATGTTGTTCCTTCAGAAATTAAAGTATGTTACTACAAATTTCATTGCTCTCATTATTAAAAGAGTTAAAGGAACAAATGCACGGAAAGATACCCAGAACAATTTATAACATTTTGGTGGTGATCCAGATCACCACGTTTAACCATGTGAGTTTACCTGCTTTGCCACCAGTCCTGTACCACAGGCCACGTCCAACACAACAGCTGCTTCACGGTCGCCGCTGAAATGGGAGGAGATGATGTTCGCTGCTAGACATGGTGCACGGTACTCCAGAGCAAGCACATCCTATTCAAAGGAGAATTAACAGTGACTTCAAGCACTGATGAAGGAAAGTCGGAGCAGGTGGGCTTCATAGATAATTGGCGGACATTCTGGGGGGAACCTGGTCTGATTACGGGAGACGGTATCGATCCTGCTTTTGATGGTGCAGCTCTCATTTCTAGAAACCGGGCCGAGTTTGTTAGACAGCCAAATCCCTGACCATCCAGAGTCAGGACCAGGAGACAGAGAGGAGACATGTGGTAGCATTAGTCCCTCCCAAATAGACCATCTTGTGGTTGATTCTGGGTATTTGTCGTGCACACGGCTTGATTCCATTGCTCCCTTAGGAATTAAAAAAAACTCAACTAAAAAGGCAAGCTCCATGGTTTAATTCCCAAATTAGCTCAGTAAAGCAAACAGCCTGAAGCCTAGAGATAATTTGCACTCAAATAAATTGGAGATGTCTTGTTTAATCTGACAAGACAGCCTCACAACATATAGGAAGGACCTCTGCAAGGCCAGAGTAACATATTGTTCATCTCTAATAGAGGAGAACAAGAGCGATCCAAGGTTTCTCTCATGACACCTGCCATAACTTGAGTTTTTTTTTTATTCTATTCATTTTTGGTGTTTTCCTGCAATAGAATCTCCTCTCATTCCAGCGCCTTCTGCACCTCCCTGCTTTTAATCAAGTTCATCCCCTTCACCTGTGCTTCCTGAATCACCTGTAACCCATCTCTCAGTCAGTCTCCACCCTACATATACGCTGCTCAGCCCTCAGTTCTCCACCACATTGTTGGCATTTGTCCCAGTTTCTACCTTCCTGTTATCTCCCTGATCCCCGGATTCTGCCTGCTGCTCATCCCTTGTTGGATCTGTTTGACCAGACTACCTGTTTGTTTATTTGTTTTAAACTGCTTGTTTAATTAAATCTGAACTTTGATTCCTTATCTGCCTTCAACTGCCTCTATCTGCCGTCTTTTGGGTTCCGGCTGCCTGTTTTGTCACAGCTTGATAGGTTCCTCATTGATCCTGTAGATAGGCTAACACAAAGCTCCAGCTCTACTGGTCCTTCTATTCCCACAGGTCTCAGTAGTGATGATTTCATGCGCTTCTTTAATTCATTAACAAGATCAAACCTTTTAGTAGTGATGGATAAATGAAGCATTAACCAATATTGAACCGCTTCATCAATTGTATTGAAAATGGATTTATGCATTCAAAGGATCGTTTGAATGACATCTAGTGGTGAAATGGGAGACGGCAAACGTTTTCTTTCTAATTTAAGTGTCACTCAGGCTTGTTTGAATGACATTTTCAATGACATTGATCAATTGTGCACGCGATTCAATAAATGTAGTATTAGTAGTTAGGATATGGAAAGAGGAAAATTTGGGAAATTGAATGATTGATGGGGTGTGCTCGTGTAACTGGGACTTTGTGGAAAGGGGATTCAGAGGTTTTTATTCAGCAGCAATAGTTTTTCTACTGTTTTTAGACGGTTACCTTTTTTTGCAAAGAACTTATCCAGTTTTGGAAGAAAAAAAATCCTTTCACAGGGGACGGTCAATGCTGGGATGCATTTTATATAGTGCCAAACCACTCAAACCTGTCAAGCAATCATTGGTTCAGAACGCACCAAAAGACTATGAGCCAATGCAATGCTTGGAAACATTTTGAAGCAATGATAGCTGAAGTGAAGCAGCGATGACGTTCGAAGCGTCAAACTTCTTTGGTTATGTGAGATTGGTGTGTTGCTCCGACACGATGTTTCGAGTCACTCCACTTCAGGAAGAGGGACACGAGCTCGGAAGCCTTGGGATTATCTGCCCATCCCATTAGTGATGACATTTATCAGCTTCTCCCCCATCAGCCTGCATCAATTAAACTATTGCCTCATCTAAACCATGCACTTGTCTCTCCGACCCAGGCCCAACAAAACTACTGAAAGAAGTCTTTCCCTCGATTAACATACCTCTGCTAATCATACTTAATCTTTCCTTACTTACATGCTATCTACCCCAGTCTTTTAAAACAGCAGTCATTAAACCTCTTCTCAAGCCAACAATGGATCCTGATGTTTGCTAAGTATAGGCCCATTTCAAACCTTCCCTTTCTGTAAGAGATCTTAGAGAAAGCAGTCGCCAGTCAGCTGCCTGAGGTTTTCCCAAACAGTTTCAGGTTTTCCAGTCAGGATTCAAAGTTAATTAGTACAGATCACATTAGTGAAAGCCACAAATTACCGTCTAACACCATCTGAAAACAGATTTACTGTGTTTATTCAATCTCAGTGCAGCCGACCTTTACTCAGTTTTAGTGTTTTTTGTGTATTCTGAATAAGTGGCTAAAGTTAACACATACAATTGTAGATTACTTCATTGTTTTTACCATGAATGGAATGGAAAAAGGATTACTCTTTAACGTGAGACTGTAGATCATTGTACCAAAAGAAGGAACAATGATTCACACACTTTCATGTAAGACCCACTGCATGCCGTGCCGCTGAATTCCTGTTGCCAAGCTTGTGATATTCACCCATTCTATTGGATAAAGGGAAAGCTGTCATTCCAAGGTCGGAGTGCAGGCAAACTGTTTCAAACTGTCAATCATACTTTTCTGATTAATTGGAGGTGAAAGAAGTATGATTGAACAGTTGAATTGATGAGGTGAAGTGCAGATTGCAGCCAAATATCACTCCCAGGTTTTTGGCAGTTGGTTTGAGGTTGCATGATAGTGGATCAAGCACTAAATGACTGAAGGGATCCGAAGGGTTAAACAGAATGATTTCTGATTTGGAGTTATTCAATTGAAGAATGTTTTGTGCCATCCAACAGTTAATATCATCAAGACAATTAAAAACAGCAGCTAGGCTTACTGGGTCACCAGGTCTCAGGAGAAATTATATTTGTGTGTCGTCTCCATAGCAATGAAAGGAGACGGATGATCTGGTCCAGTAGAAGCATATAAATAGAAAATTAAATGGGGCCTAAAATCAAACCACCGGTGCTGTTGAAGAAAAAAGTTGTCTTTGGTGACCGCAAAAGTTCTTTCAAAGATATATGATTTAAACCAGCCTTGTCTGTGATCCCATGTTTTTAAACAGTCGATTAAAATGGCATGGTCCACTGTGTCAAAAGCTTTAAATCTAAAAGAATTAAGATGGTACTTGATAATCAAATATCAGGTTTTAATGTACTTCCGTTTTCTTACCTCCTCATAGGTCTTCGCCCAGGTGTTGTAGTAGTCCACCTTTTCTCCTGCTGTGCAGTCTTTCAAGGCTGGTATAAGATTTCCTTTCGCATTTTCAAAGGCTTTATTGATAGCTGACATTATATACACCTGTTCCACAGAAGAAAGAACCAGAGCAAAATGTTGTCAAATGAATGATTACAGCAGATGCATATTGTATGCTGAACATTCATCAATGCAAAAATAGAACATAATAATTAAATTTTCCTTTGTGTAAAATCACCTGAAATCTGTGTGTTAATTACCTTAGAGTGAGCTCTTTAAATCAGAGTGGTCCTCTTGAACTTGTCTCTCAAGAGATGCAGGCTTCTGTAAGCTCTGTGGTGACACACATGGAATTTGTACTTATGGCATGGCGGCTCAGTTATACATTATTTAATTTGAGTCAAAGTTCACTTTAGGTTTATGTTTACCTCAGGCTTCTCTCAGAAAGTAAAAGAAAGCACCCAAAGCTTTAATTGCATCTTGGATCTTGTTCTCAATATGGTGTTGTTATCAATCAATTAATTGTATTTCCAATTAACCCTTTTATATCCCTTTGTTAAATATAATTAATCTATCCTTACTGACAGGTTATGTACCCAAGTCTTTTAAAGCAGCAGTCATTAAACCTCTTCTCAAAAAAACAACAATAAAGACTGACGTGTATAGGCCAATTTCAAACCTTCCATTTCTGTCTAAGATTTTAGAGAAAGCAGTTGCCTATCAGCCGGGTGACTTTTGGACCATATGAGCCTTAATTATTAACCTTTCACCATTTAAAGTGGGACAGTTTGTAGTCAGGATTACATTTCCCTCAGAAAGGTTTGTGCTTATTATTCTTATCTTGTTTAATATGTAACTTACAGTATCTTTTGGAGATACTGAATGGAAAATTGTATCAGGCCCCCACAGGCTATAAACGCAGCCATTCATGCATGTGGTCCAAAAGTCATTTGTTTGCCAAATGCATTTTCCTCTTCTTCCAG
Organism: Brachionichthys hirsutus; assembly: GCF_040956055.1. Classification (NCBI taxonomy): domain Eukaryota; kingdom Metazoa; phylum Chordata; class Actinopteri; order Lophiiformes; family Brachionichthyidae; genus Brachionichthys; species Brachionichthys hirsutus. The sequence goes on along the minus strand of NC_090906.1, from coordinate 4,257,538 downwards.
AGAGTGAACTTTTTTTATTCAAATTGTGGGGTTAAACATGAACATGCTGTCTTCAGGGACATGCACAATTTTCCTCTGTTTTATAACAGTGCAGTGTGAGATAACCCGAAAAGTCTGATTTTGATATTAAGGAGCTCCTTTTCCCAGCATCAATGTTCGCTGGATTATGTTGGCAAATCCAGTGTAGCTCCAAACACCAAATGATTAGTTGCAAGCAACAGGCATTCCCAGCAGTATAATTTGCGTGAATTAACCAACCGAGGTTCCACTGTATTTAACTAAAAGTAAAAAAAAAAAAAAAAAAAATCTGTGTAAATATCCAGGTCCTTCTCCTTGCGGCCACAGTTTTCAAATATCGATCCCTAGTACTCCCCTATCTCACCTACTGTGTTGAAGTGTGGGGGGACACAGTTATTACATCCATTATTCATTCTACAAAAATGAGCAGTAAGAATTATACACAAGGCTGAATTAGTAGCACAGAGTAATAATATTTTTATTCAATGAACTTTATTAAAAATGAATGATCTTGTGAAATACGATACTGCTCTAACATGCTGGACATCCTTCCCATCTGTGTCTCTGCCTGGCCAGCCTGTACAGATCCTTCTCTCCCTCTTTACTATCTAACCTGGCATACAGGTGATCGTATGCCCTCTGTTTGGCCTTTGCCACCTCTGCCTTTGCCTTGTATCTCATGTCCCCGTACTGCCGTTTACTCTCTTCTGTCAATGTTCCACTTCTTCTTATCTAACCTATTTTCCTATATACACTTCTGCACTTCCTGGTTCCACCACCAGGTCTCCTTCCTGAAGACACACCCAGTAGTCTCTTACCTGTCTCCCTGATCACCTTAGCTGTTGAGTTCCAGTCTTTTGGAAGCCTCTCTTGCCCACCCAAAGCCTGTCTCACTTCTTCCCTGAAAGTCACACAACCACACTTCATTCTTTAGCCTCCACCATGTTGTCCTCTACTCTGCCCTAGTCCTCGTCCTCACCACTAGAGTCATCTTACACACCACCAGTCTATGTTGGCTGGCGACACTACCACAACCTTATAGTCACCAACCTCCTTTAATTAACTGCCCTCCTTTGCCATCAACAACATTTTGACATGGCAGAGGTATTCTCTAAGATTTAGAAACACTGATTACGTGCATCACTTAAAGGTAAAACAGTAAAAGAAATACTAGCTCCAATATCTGATACATGTGTAACTCAAGATGACACAAATAAACCTACTGTCCCACATTATATGTAAGAAGGTTCCCACTTTATTACATTTACAGTATAACTCTGGGGAAAAAAAAGTTCTCATTTGTTAAAAATTCCAGACTTCCTAAATTTAGTCACCTGCTTCCATTCCCCATCATCATTTGTCCTTGATGACAGTCCCAGCATCTAGGCCAACCCATCCCCATCCATCCATTTTCTTGCCACTTTCCCGCTTTGTGGGTCACAGGAGTTGCTGGAGTATATCCCAGCTTGCCATATGGGTGAGAGGGCAGGTACACCCCGATTGCATCGCGAGGCCACACAGAGGCGAACAATTACGTACTCACGCACACACTCATACACAACAAACAATTTGGAGGAATTAATTCACATAAATTGCATGTTTTTTTGAGGTGGGAGGAAAGCGGAGAACCTGAAGAAAACCCATGCGGACACGAGGGGGAACATACAAACTCTCCACAGATAGGTTTCGGTACCTTCTTGCTAACCACTACACCACTTTGCCCCCACCCCCCTATAAATAATAACCCAGTCTTATAAAAAAAAAAATCCCTAAAAATTGAATTAATTGGCTACCTTTAGAATTCTTTGTAAAGAAAAATGTATCCTTGTTAAACAAATATTATCCAAAATGTTACTTATGTTTCTTTAGGACAATTCAAAAGCTTTCCCCAATTGCCATGGTACTCTGTCAAGGAGAATAAAGTTTCTGTAGCAGCCCTCGGCATCGAACAGAAGTGCAGGGAGTCACCAAACCGCTGTAGTTGCTTTCGTTACTTTTTATTCAAGCACCTATAAATCATCAAATAGAAGTATAACCACTTGTAAGTGTACTGCATCTCCTCATAATGAACTGTAGCACATTGTCCGTGAAGTCCGTACATACCTGTGGAGGAAATGATATTATGCAAAGATGATCACAGTTTAAGTAAGAGACTAGCAATTGAATAAAGATTAAATATTATTTCACAGGCTAATGTTGGGTTTACATTTGATTCACACAGAGCTTTCCTACTCTCTCTTTTTTTTGTTTTACATGTAATAACGTTTGCAGAATGGTCACCGATAACTAAATCTGCTGAGCAGTACTTTGCTTTAATCTTGAACAGTGAGAACAGGCACTTACACCTACATTTACATCTCACATAAATTAACCACTGGTCTCTGCTGAGGTATTTGCAATGCCTTTATTTAATTTAATTTTTTTTTTTTTTTTTTTTTTTTACTGAAATATACTGTTATGAAATTTAAAGTCCATTTACAGCTTCACTGACAGAAATAGACTTTTTTTTTAAACATGGTCATGCATTACACCATTTATAGTTTCTTATAGATGTACACAGCACCAGAGATGTAGCCATGCTCGTGCTCTGACACCGCTCTCTCCCAGTCCTTCTCCACAGTGACTTCTACACAGGTCCACAATTCCTCTTCCTCCATCTGCTTCAGCTCATTCTCCAGGGCAACTTTGTAATCAGCATTATCACGGTTCCCTCTGGTTGTCATGCAAATGTAGCCACCTAGTGTGTAGCAGGGGACAGGGCAATGGTGTCACTATGCGATTAAAAACATAAAAAGGCAGGAAAGACATTTACAACCAAAGTGCTGGGGACTTATTTATAACAGTTGCATGATTTGTACTTCTACTTTCAGTGAATAATAAGCCCTTAAATATGATATGAAATTGACATTTTTAAACATAATATATAATATAGAAATCCAAACCCAATGAAATATTTACAAGTTACAAACAAGCATTGCATAATCCCACTGAGAACAAGAAAACGTTCCTGTGATTAGCATTTTTACCGGACTAGCATTTGTCGCACTGAAAGACGATGGACCCGGGACAGCAGTTTTAACTGGTGACTTTATCCGACGTACAGTATTTATGTTTTTCACAGAGAAAAGTGCTCGGAAATGCCTTCGCGTTGTGATGCAGGATTTTATTCAAATACCCACAAGGACGGTGTCAGTTTATTTAGGTTTCCTACAGATCCGGAGTTCGAAGTGGGTGAAACCGATCAGACGCAAAGGTGAGGGTGGCTCCCTCCTCCACCTCTCGTCGGATCATTTTAAAACAATAAAAGGACTATGTAAAAACAACTATCTTGACAAATAAAAGTGCCCGGGTCTCCAATACAAATAATAAACCATGAGCAAAATTTTCTTTTGCAATGGATGATGTGCATGTGGATCCGTGCTTCTGAACCTGCACTTCTGTATCTGCCGCTTCCATATTGTCAACCACAGCCTATACACCATTCTTGCCATCAGATATATGCACAAGTCCCCATAAAAATCTGTCAGGTTCATGTAAGTTATACCTTAAGTTAAATCAAATTATAGAACTACATCACAATATTTCTATTTAACTAAATCATCAATACTATAAGCAAAGAGTGAATGAAAAACAATTTTTTTTATTCTAAAGAGAACCAATTTTATTTTATTTAAAACTAAAATCCATCTTGTCATTGACAACATCTGACACTGACTCCCTGGATTCATCTATCCAGGTCTCTTGTCCTGGTGCTGGACAGTCTTTAAAAGCAAAAGATATAATACGATGTTGTTTGCCCTGGAAAAGTAGAGCGAGAGAAGAGAGGGGTGGGATGGGCAGGGGGGGGTTGTCGCGAGTGCTTTCACACTGCACCAAGAGGACTCGGTTCGATTGGGAGCAAATTGTTGCATTTATAATTAGTTGAAAGGTCTGCTTTCACGCTGTGATTTCTTTGCGGAGCGAACTTTTGGAGCAGCGTCATGTGGCTGAAAGAGGCGCTCGTCGTTTGGACAAAGTAGGGTTAGGGTAAGTCCCTCCCTCTCCCATGTTTGTTTTGGTTTGGAGGGGGCCAGTGGTCATTCAATGAGAGAAGCTCATTGAATGACCACTGGCCTACACTGGTTCTGGCCTAAATCATAAATGTTACAAAACGCTAGTCATTTCTAACAGACAAAGTCGTTGGGGATCGTTAAAGTTCCCAGGTCAGTTCAGAACAATGTCATGAAAAACTTAATTTTTATGCTTCAAGATTTTTATGCTTCAAGATCGCTGACAGACAATCATCCAATCATCATGTCCCAGACACTGATGGGCGGGACAAAGCCCAGCATTCATCCAATGACCGTCCTGTTTCGATCGATGCTCATGCTAAGCGCCTGTGCTCCGTGGCGCTGCAGAGAGAAGTCGTGTCAGTTACCGGTGATAAGTAGCTGATTCTGAACAAAGGATGAAAGTATTATAACGCATTATAAGTTATTATAATGCATAAGTATTATAATACTTTCATCCTTTGTTCAGAATCAGCTACTTATCACCGGTAACTGACACGACTTCTCTCTGCAGCGCCACGGAGCACAGGCGCTTAGCATGAGCATCGATCGAAACAGGACGGTCATTGGATAAATGCTGGGCTTTGTCCCGCCCATCAGCGTCTGGGACATGATGATTGGATGATTGTCTGTCAGCGATTTTGAAGCATAAAAATCTTTACATTTTTTATTCCGTTGTTCCGAACTGACCTGGGAACTTTAACAATCAGAACAACAGTTACCCGCCATAAGGTAACCCCTTACCCTAACCCCCTTCTACTTTGTCCAAACGACCAGCGCCTCTTTCAGCCCACATGACGCTGCTCCGAAAGTTTATTTCGTGAAGCAACCACAGTGTGAACGCAGACCTTTCGACTATATAAATGCAAGGAGAGAGGTGGGAGGGTTGTCCCTAAAATCAGGGACTTAAAGTTGCACTAAAGTCTCTGATTCTAGACGGACGGACAAACGATCACGATCACATAACCCCCGCCCCCCTCGGCGGAAGTAATTAAGGCAATGAAAACATTCTGATTCTGAACATCACCCGTTCAGGCAGATGCATTGCTTCAGATAAATTTGTGGGCGTAATTCATGGTGACAAACAGGCATGCTATGTTCAGCTTCTCGCCTCTCTCAAATAATTTGATGTCATATTCTAGGTCTTTGATGGCTGCCTGTAGTTTATACCTCAGGGCCTGATTTGACCTGCTCTCTCTGAACCTTAGGAGCATACGTAACTCATCATTTTTCTTGGCCCGCTCTTTCCACAGTTGCTGAAGAATTTCATTCTGTCTCTCCTCTGTCAGGAATTGCTCCTTCACCAGGGTCTCCTCCTTCTCCTTTCGCTTCACTTTCTTCTGCTTCAGAAGGTACTGAGGTACTTCCCCGTAATCCTTCTTCTCCACGTATTTGATATCGGTAACTGCTGGCTTCACCGTGACAAACACTTTTTTCCTGGCTTCTTTCACAAAGTCTCTGGCCAGATGAATTATCAGAGGAACGGATTTGGAAATCGTCGTAACAGCAGTATGAGACTTTCTTGGACGTGCTATAGGTAACATTCTGGATGCTCCAGAATATTTTTTGAGGTAGTTGGCTGGGGAGGGCTTCTCTTCCATAAATGGCCCTATTGTCCTCATTTTATGCTTTATCGGCTGGTCAATTGGTGGGAGGCGGACTGGTCGCACATTGGTGGGTGGGATGCTTCTGCGTGGGCTCTTAGTGCTAATTGGGCACACAACTTTCACCTGGGAGACTCGTTGAAGGCCATTTGGAAGCTTTTTGTTGGGCAGCACTACATTGATGGGCTTTGCTGGCATCTGCACCATGCAGAGTTGACTAACTTGACTAGTGGGTTCATGTTCCATGGGTTGATTTGTTGTTTTTGCCTGAACTGGCTCAATGAGCTGGACTATTGATGCAAATTTCACTTATACAGGAACCTGACATGTCAACATCAAAGGATCACTCTTTGATGTTGGGATAGGGTTAAACAGCATTTAAAGCCAAATATGCTTTATACCAATCTTTTCTTTGAAGATCATTGTTGCCTTTGATGGAGAGAACACTGATGACAACTGGCTTCTTCCAGAAAGTAATCAGCTTCTACCTTCATGTAAGGTTTAGCAATTAGTATTCCATTGCTAAATATAAGCAATTTCCACCTTGAAATCAATAAAGTACAGATGGTCCTCACTTAACGGACTTGGAGTTACGACGGGTTTTCAGAAATTTAAAAGTACAGGTATATGTTTAGCGACAATGAATCGCTGTTACAACAAGCTGAATGCACTGGCTGTGGAGTTGTGACTGAGTATGTACAGTACATATGCACAGTATGAAATATAATTTTTTTTTGACCACACAATGTCAGCCAACTTGTTGGTCAATGGGGGGTTTCATTTAACAAACGTATATACGCCGTTAAATGAGGATCAGTTGTATTCTGCTTCTGATAATCTCTCCCTACTGACAGACTATGGACCTCAGTCTTTTAAAACAGTTCTTCTTCTTTCTCTTTCGGCTTGTCCCCCATCACGGGTCACCATAGCAAATCAACCTTCAAGTCAATGGAATGCTTAATTCTGGAAACGTTTTACCCTGGGTGCCATTCCTGATGCAATTCTCTCTCAATGTGAGGGAGAATAGCCAGTATTACCTCTTCCAAGGCGAGAGTTATGTGTTATAATCCTGGATTATGGATCACTTTGAAACTTTTGGTAACATTGCAGTCAATGGAGCTTCAAAAAGTGTTCCTCAATATCTCAATAGACTGATGTTTATGGAATTTGACAGTCATGTAGAGTGGATCTGGATCTGCAATCTGGATCCGGATTGGATCCAGATTGCATGTGAAGATACTTTTTTGCTCCCCTTCATTTAATGGTCCATAACTAGTTAGTCAAAAAAGTTTCACAATTGTACCAAATTCAAGATTAAGTGATGGAAGACATGGAAGACAAGCCTGTCCTGGAAGACTGAATAACTGTCCTTTTCCTTCTCTTTCTCTTTTGCTCAGAATTCTTAAGAAAAGTCAAAATCATTGATTTCTCCATACCGGACTGCGCAGCAAGATCCCAAAATCGAACGCTATTTTCGATTGGCCTTTTGGATCCATGATTAACAGCTAAAGAGAGCAAAGCGGAAGAACCCGCACAAGAAGCGAAACATTTGCACAGTCTTTCTCCTTTGGCAGGTCGACTTAAACTGAACCTACACGGCTAGACTCCGCCTTCGTTCGTGTGTCTTTGGTTCGCCGTGGCTCCACTCATGTGTTTGAATTCTGAAAATCTGTTCAACTTCCGAGGTATTTTAAACTGGGTTTTTTTGTTTGAGAGCTGACGTTCCACTGTAAGTGGTATTGCACAGAAGTTAAAAGTCTTCCCTCCTGGCATGTACATGCACATGCAGGCCTTCAAATCTGAAATGCATAAAACTGCATTTAACTCTATTTATATGTGACACAGGTAATGTCCTTTTAACTTATTGGAATGAGATCCTGCTTCCTTACACTGTGCATTTGGTATAAACCCTCATTTTGAAAACCAGATTTCGTCTGTTGCCAAGCATTTACTGTAAACCCAAAATACATACCGTACATTATTTATTATAGAGGATGGGATGCGAAGCTGATCCACATCACACATTTCCAAGTGGACTGATTCAAGAAAACATTATGTATAGTTGTGCACGTCAACCATTTTATATTTGTACACATATACAATTTTAATATGGATACCATGCACTGTTCAATAAATGACACCCAAAAATTAAATTTGCGACACCATTACAAACAACAAACATTGTCTCACCTGCTTTGGCAGCCTTGCACAACTCTCTGACCACATGAACCGGGACCTGCCCGACACTCAGCGCTCCAACAATCACAACCACATCAAACAAACCTGCAGGAAATGAAGTGGGGTGAGGTGGAGGAGTGACAAAGATAAACAAGCTTCATCAATTAATGAACCCTAAAATTACCCCACTGGACAGGTATTGGATCCTCTCCCAGCAGGCACTGCTTCAACTCCTGGTACAACCCACCCTCTTTGGCCAACTCCAACATTCTCTCACTTCCATCAACACCCACAAAATGTCTGAATCCATGTGTCTCCAACTGTTTCAGAGACAAGTGGTTTTCAATTAGTCATATTGGTCCAATAAATTAGACAAGCTAATTAAGATGCCACAAGGTCTGTGATGTCCTAAATGATAGTTCTAAGAAGGATCTTCAATAAAACTTGTAATTCAAAGAAACGTGTAATCCCTGTCACTTGTGAACAATTAAAAAGAAAAGAAAAGTCAAAAGTTGTTGAAATTATTTTATATTTTCAGTTGAATAACGCTAATATCCCGAGTCGAGGTCAGCCGCTCCCCTCCCCCACTGTAATCAACGCTTTCCTCTCCTGAGGAGCCGAACGGTTTGCAAGAATTTGTTTTGAGGCCGACCGATAATCCTCCTCCATGGCCTCTCCGAAAATAAATGATTTTCCTTTTCATGAAAGGAAAATTTATATTCAAAAAAGGTTTTATGAATTACTTGATTCGACAGATAATTCAGTTTTCGTTTGTCCAGATTCTTAGTGATATGGAGTCTGACCTCTATCGTGTGAGTTTACCTGCTTTGCCACCAGTCCTGTACCACAGGCCAAATCCAAGACAACAGCTGCTTCATGGTCACCGCTGAAATGGGTGGAGATGGTTCTTGCTGCCAGACCTGGTGCCCGGTAGTCCAGCGCAGCCACATCCTGTTGAAATAGGTTTTAAGAAGGGACAATGTCTTCAGGCACTGATGAAGAAAACGAACACAAGGAGGTATCTGAACATTTTCATTTATAAAAACATCTATTAGAAACATCCGGGATCTTGTCCTTTCGGTCAAGACGAAAGGAGAGAGTTGGAACGTAGATTGACTGGTAAATCGAGAGCTTTGACTTCTGGCTCAGCTCCTTCTTCACCAGGACAGACGGATGCCCCGTTCCATCTGTCAATCTCACTCTCCATCCTTCCCTCACTTGTAAACAAGACCCCAAGATACTTGAACTCCGCCATATCAGATATCAGAAAAGGTATGAACGCTGCAATAAAACCACGATGGAAAGGCCAAAGACATGATTTTATTGTACAGTAAATCAGCTTTCTTACCGCATCGTAGTTCTCAGCCCAGGAGTCGTAGAAGTTGACCTTTTCTCCTAATGATGAGCTTTTATGACTTGATAAGATATTTGCTCTCACATTTGCAAATGTTTTGTCAGCTGACATTGTTTATAATCTATTCCAAGATGGAGAAGATTAAGAAATAAGATTAGAGCATTGACTTCATTCAGGTGCACAAAAGGAATAAAGTCCAGATTCAGCGGCATACAGTACTTTAAGGTACTAAAAGGTTCAAACAAAACACATCTACCCAAAAGAGTTGTGTTTTTACCCCTTCATTAAGCTTTGTTGACGAATATTTTTGACTTAATGAATGTATCGTTTTCACAGAATCAAACAACAGTGATCACATAATTGCTTCTCAAATACGCTGGCGGAGATGATGACGCTCCTCGGAGCCGCTAAACTGAATGCTATTTTCAGTTGGACTTTCTTTACTGAATTCTTATTTGTTATAACTAATTTACAGGAAACATTCTACACAATAAAAACAACAACCAAATACTAGTATTTTTATGTTATTTAAAGACTTTATCATTACACCCACCAAAGAGGAAATGTGATTTTTGGTGCTGCAGGAACAACATGTCGAGGATCATTTGACCTTGGTGGAGTTTGCTATCTGAGTGCAAGGTTTATTTATGGGGAATGACTCAAACAATTTTAATACTTCAATAATTGCATTCTGACTGTCTTCAATAAAATGCAAATGAAGATGAGGAACTTGAGCATCTTAATGCATGTTGGTATAATGACTTAAGGATATTTGAAACTTTGAATTACGCTGTTTGAAGCCTGCGGTTGTCTGACCTCCTCTATGGTTATAAAATATGTAACTAGCATTTTTCTTTTTACTTTACAGATTTGCATGAAATAAACCTTGCGCCTTCTATACTCTTCTGGCTGTTCACCAGAAGTCCACATTTTGTTGCCCCAACTGTACACCATGTTTTTATGGAACATGCAACAGCATGCTTTGCGTAAGAGCACAGGATCTACTGTACACTCGCACTTTAGCATTAATAGCAATGGCTCCCTTCCCACGGTAAGAGTCGTCACGTCTTATTTGGTTTTTGAGTTCCTATGAAGAGTTGTTGATTCAGTTTCTATCACACGAATCTCGATTCCCTACCTCTCTCTGCGTTTTCCCGAAACACACAAACACACACGCACACACACGGACGGACAATTTCGCTTTAAATCGAAGGAGGCGTGCCTTGGTCCAAAAATCTCTGCGCATGCGCAGTGGCGTCATTTCAAGCTGCTATTCGCGCTCCCACCTGTAGAGTGGGTAGGAGTCATAACAAAAAAAAAAAAGTATTCTGGATAGTCTTCCTAAAGCTACGAAAGTTATCACCGAGCGATAGTAGTAATACTTATAGTTCTTTGAAAGCCACATACTTCGATGCGACGCGTGTTACCATGGAGATATCTCGAGAGTTTCACGGTTTCCGCGACTTGTTTTGGTCCGTTTTCGTGGCATAGCTGTTAGCTTAGCATCGGTGTTCCTAGCAAAAAAAAAAAAAAAGACAGCTCGTCCGCCTCCGAGCCCTGTCGGACGGCAGGCGCCCGGGACTTCTGCTGCTGGTAATGGGCCGCGTCCGTTCTGCTTTCCAGCTGTGCGGTGTGTTCGATAAGTAATGTTCACGTCCAGTTATCCAGCTTAGCGGTAGCTTGGCACTTCCCAAAATGAGGAATGTAGTTCCTGCGTGCATCCTCGTGTACCTTGGAATGTTTCGTCATGAAAGCAGCGTTATTTTTAAAGTGAATATCCTTGATTTTTCTTTTCTTTAGGGTTCTCTGACCTTTGAATCAACCCTCAACATGTCTATCCTCGGATTAAAGAAGAAACAGCCGAAGACTTTCAAAGTCAAAGTTGTTACGATGGATGCCGAAATGGAGTTCAGTTGTGAGGTATCGATTTATTTCCTTAACCCTACAACTTAAAAGGAAATGCATCAGTGAGTGGAAGATGACCCTTTTTCACGACACAACTGTGTTTGAAGAGCGTGTAAAGGTTTCTCAGGAAGGGGTTAAGCGGATGTTCATTAGCAGCTACGTTCTTTTTGCATCCAGTCAACATTTCTCCTCGTCAAAAGCCTCTTGGATGAGGAGAAATGGCTTCAAGCTTGATGATGATGAATATATTTATTAGATAGAATGTTAGAGTACAAGTACAGTCACACAGTAGCATGTATTACAGTACAAATAAAGTCAAACATCCTGTCTAAGAGGAGCATTTCAAAAAAGCCCTTGCGGTCTTGTTTCCGTTGAAAGTCCTTCGTACATAAATCATCCACAATTAACAATACAAATTTAACAGTACAAATAAAAATAAAACCAATATTAAATTACTCAATTGAGTGATTGAGCTTCTCCTACAAGTCCAGTTAACTTTATTCAACACAGACATGATATGGATGAATCTCCGAAGACACGTCAGTAAATGACTTGCATTCGGATTTTAGTCCTAAAGTTTCAAGTGGTATCCTTCATATATAAAAAAAAATCCAGAGTTAATATTTTGTGAGCTTGTAATATTTTCAGGAAATGGATACTGAAGAACATATTAATAACCTGTCTCTCTTTTTTTTATTTATTATTATTGGCTTTCTCAGGTGAAATGGAAAGGCAAGGACTTGTTTGATTTGGTGTGTCGCACGGTTGGTTTGAGGGAGACCTGGTTCTTTGGGCTCAGGTACACCGTGAAGGACACCCATGCCTGGCTGAAGCCTGAGAAACGGGTGAGAGAAGGAACAAACCGGCTAAAAGACCGTTCAGGAACACCTCCTCTTTAGAATCATGTGATTTAAACATTTGTACAATGCAGACGATTTGAAACATTTTCAAAATTAAATAAATTGATGAACAGTCGAACAGTCAAATTTTAGAACCCAATGTTGTCCGCGAGTCAAAAACTTTGCCCACCCCTGTTATAAACCATCCGAAATTTAGTAAATCCTCATATCTGAGAGGCCTTAAAGAGTTACCGTAAGTATTTTTTGCTTAATAAATTCATCAGTTAATTGAGAAATGAAATTGTCACGTAAATTTGTATTAAACTTAAACTGGGAGACTGGTCGAACCAACAAAATCTTATACATGTGCGCTTCTGACTTTTTTCCTACCTTTTATTTGGACTTTAAGGTTTTGGACCAGGAGGTTCCCAAGGACTCTCCCATCACATTTCATTTCCTGGCGAAATTCTTCCCAGAAAAAGTAGAAGAAGAACTTGTACAAGAAATAACGCAACACCTCTTCTTCTTACAGGTATTGTTGATTTTTTTATTGTTGCATTTAGATAGAAAGCTGAAAGAAACTTAAGTTCACTTGTTAATAAATATATGTCTTCAAACTTTTATAGGTGAAAAAACAGATTTTAGATGAAGAGATATTCTGCTCCCCTGAAGCTTCTGTTCTGCTGGCATCGTATGCTGTCCAAGCCAAGGTAATTATCTAAAGTTTGTGGTTTGGAGATTTTAAAAACTTTACCTGTATCTGTTTTCCATTTGTACACCTGAAATTCACTGAAATTAACCCTAACCCTAACCCTAACCCATTCATGAAGAAAAAAAAAAAAAGATTAATGTAAAAAGGCTTAAAAATAAAATGCTTTGATCAACTTGACATGAAGAAGCTCCGTGAGACCAACACATATTTTTTTTAAATGAGTCTTTTGTTTTTATGTAGGGTAACCTTTCATCACAGTGAAGTCTGTGGTTTTATTTCTTCCCCAGTTTGTTTCCTGTGTAATACCTGCCTTTCTCTGTCCGCCCTGCAATCTCAATTACAGTATGGAGACTATGACCCAAACTTTCACAAGCCGGGCTTCCTGGCACAAGATGAGCTTTTGCCAAAAAGAGTAAGTATTCAGTACTATAAGCACCTCTGATCTAAAGCCTGCTATGAGACTGTCTTTGTGTTTGTGTTACTGTATGTGAGTTTTCTGTGCTTATATTCCAGGTTTTAATGCAATACCAAATGACAGCTGACATGTGGGAGGAGAAGATCACAGCTTGGTATGCCGAACACAGAGGCATTGCTAGGTAGGACCGACACGCCTTCTGACATCCGGCGTGTAAAGACAATTTAACACAGGATTGTCTTGATGCATTACATTTCTTTTCCTTGTTTTTATATTGTCCGTGCAGGGATGAGGCTGAGATGGAATACCTGAAAATTGCTCAGGACCTTGAGATGTACGGCGTCAGCTATTTTGCAATTACTGTGAGTCTCGTTTTATTTTAGGAGGAGGTTTTATCATAAAGACTGGAAAAGCAAACATTTAGAACTTCTCCTAGCTGTCTCATGTCCGTTAATTGGATTCATTCTTTCAAAAATACTTGCACTTGTCAACTGCTCTTTAAGAAATACTACTGGTACATCATGTTCTCCAGCTAATGCTAGTTCCTCACGTGGCTCTGATGGTTTATCTTCCTGTTTCACATGTCCGCAGCAAAATAAGAGGGATACAGACTTGTTACTCGGAGTGGATGCTCAGGGGCTTCATATCTACAGCCCAAACAGCAAACTCAATCCGAACAAATCCTTTCCTTGGAGTGGCATCCGCAACATTTCTTACAGCGAGAAGGAGGTAACTGCAAGCAGCGACCTGTCAAACACCAAAGCTATCGATCCTTGTTTAGATAATATTAATTTGTCAGTTTCTTTTCACTTTGAAAGAACAGGAAAAGTAATGAAAAAACATAGATTGAATTTTATTTTTTATTTTTTTGCTCTCAAAGCTGTCCCACTGTCTTATAGACTTGAAGGGCATCACTGATCTCCAGTCTGTCAAGACTAAGCAAATAAAACAACAAATAGTCAACAGTGCAGAAGAGCTGACCTCTGTTATGTTACCATGTTGCAGTTCACAATCAAACCCCTGGACAAGAAGAAAGATGTCTTCAAGTTCTACTCATCTCAGCTGCGTGTTAACAAGCTGGTTGGTTTGCCTATTTGGTCACACAAAGGTTAAATTCCAGCCAATCAGAGTTCTTTGAATTAAGACGTTCCTGGTCTGTGTGTGAAGATCCTGCAGTTGTGCATCGGTAACCATGATCTCTTCATGAGGAGGAGGAAGGTGGACTCCATTGAAGTGCAGCAGATGAAGGCTCAAGCTAAAGAGGAGAAGGCCAGAAAAAAGGTCAGTCATGTCTCTGAGATTAATACTCCAGACTATTCCAACCGGAGGCAACAGACTGAGCAGGGATTCCCAGACTTCTGTCTCCTCAGACACTTCCTCCAACTCTTCCGGGGGGGGAGGGGGGGGGTCCTGATGTGTTCCCAGGCCAGCCGAGAGACATAGTCTATCCAGCGTCAACGGGATTGAGGAGATCCCCGAAGCATTCTCTCCACCGCCCAACGATATCCCCACATACTTCAGGCTAGAGATATTTATTTGATGGTGGTTGATAATATGAAATGACTTTCTTGTCCCTCGTCTAGATGGAGCGCCAAATCTTGGCGCGGGAAAAACAGATGAGGGAGGAAGCAGAGCGGGCAAAGGAAGAGATGGAACGGAGGCTTTTCCAGCTGCAGGATGAGGCACGGCTGGCCAACGAGGCGCTGGCAAGTTGTTGAATCTTTCAGGCCGTTTACGCAAACATTCCTGTTATTGATTGCATGACCGGAAATGGGAGAAAATTATCAGTAGGAAACTTCCAAAATGATCAAATTAGTTGTTGTTGTTTTTGACAATATGGTTGAGCTTGACCAGGTTACAAGAAAATTGAAATGCAATTTTATAATTTGGTGTTTTATTTCGGCGTTTCAGCTTCTCTAGATTTCAATGACATACAACAATAAAGATGTGAGATTAACCAGACCCATAATAACAGTTAAGAGAATATATAACCGCAAAACAATCATTTGCTAGAAATATGATGTAACATCTATCGATACGTGCTCTGATAAGAAGAATGTAAGAATTAAACTTGGTAACACCCTGAGGTTTGGGTAGTTAAATTCTAATTAGGACTAAACAGGGTTCTTTGATTTCTAGTTGGCCAGCTTGCCCAGACATTTAATCTCAAGAGACTTCCTGGTTGAGGAAACGTTGAATTAAAAAATGGAATTTTATCAACCGTTAAGGAAAATTAAAAAGCCTTTCAATCTCATAATAATTTGCAAAACAAAGAATTGGTGTAAATCTGTCACAATGCATTTTGTCCAGCTGCGGTCTGAGGAAACGGCTGATCTGCTGGCAGAGAAGGCCCAGATCGCTGAGGAGGAGGCCAAGCTGTTGGCCCACAAGGCTGCCGAAGCTGAGCAGGAGAGACAGCGGTTAGAAGTCACTGCGATGAAGACCAAGGAGGAGAAACGGCTGATGGAACAGAAGATGAGGGAGGCGGAGCAGCTGGCCGTCAAACTGGTGGAGCAGTCCGAGAGGAGGTCTGGAATCGCCTTGGTTACTGCTGTGCTGCTTAATGATTGCTTCACCTCGAGCACTTCTTGGAGTGGAGATGGTTTCACCGATGAAGTGCTAGTATGATACCGTAGTCAGATTCATGACCTGCCAACATTCAGCACTGCAGCTGTTTAAAAACACGGTTTCTACCGATTTTAAATTAAAATTCATTTGTTTTTCAACGTCTTATTCACAGTGGAGATGTAGAACGTCACATATTTTTTCCTGCTCTGGCACAAAAACGTCACAATTTGCCTTCAGCGACAGATTCTTAAGTTTGGCCACCTTGTACAATGCGAGTTATTGGTTTCTTTATATGAAACCGATAACTTGCATTATTTGAAGTCTGTTCATTTTCATATGGGATAATGTCACTTCACTGTTCACATGATGCCCTTTGAATGGTTGTTGTTAATTGTTGCGTCCCTATAAACAGAAAAGCACACTCTATCCTGATTATAGTCTGCATTGATGCTGCTTCTGTCTCCCGGCCGTCTTGACCTGATTAAACGTGCGGGTCCAGGTTGAAAGAGGCCGATCACCTGAAGCAGGACCTGACCGAGGCGAAGGACGCTGAGCGCAGAGCCAAGCAGAAGCTGCTGGAGATCACGAAGACGACATACCCTGTACGGTGATGATGGGTCTTTTGGCAAAAGGGGGCATATAGGGGATGCCCTCGTCTGTCTGTAGGCATCAGGCCTGCTCTATCTCCCCCAGGAGCTGATAGGATTTAGTGAAATCTCAAAAATATTTTCGAGCTCCGGCATGTTAGAGTTCAGGCCTGTTTGCTTACAATCGACCTGTGATGGGACAAAGAACACAAAGTAGTCGTTGGGATCTGAGTCTGGAAACGCGTTTGTAGACGTTCTTAAAGGTTTTGAGTCGATATCTGAGAAGAGGCTTTCCAGCGAGCCTGATCGGTGGCGCTTGGTGTGTAATCTTACTTTGCCTGCGCTTTTAGCATCATGAGTTTAATAATGAACACGACCTCCTTTCCCCCCCCTTCCAGCTCATAGCAGCCTACTCTACTCCTCCTCCCCCTCCTCCCCCTGCTCCCCCTGAAGCACCAGACTTCGCCTATGAATCGACATCTACGCGTCTCGACTTCAAGGACTCCGACATGAAAAGGCTGTCCATGGAGATTGAGAGGGAGAGGTGATTTAAAAACGCTTTATTGATGCTATTTTTTAGGAAGGTCTGCCCGATTGAATGCTGCTGTGCGTAAATTCAGGCTGGAGTACATGGAGAAGAGCAAACACCTGCAGGACCAGCTGAAGGAGCTGAAGACGGAGATCGAGTCTCTGAAGCTGGAGGAGCAGCAGCAACAGGCCGGCCTCTACAACCCGCGCAGCGAGGCGAGGGGATACGTCCAGGAGACCGTCTACGAGCCTCACAGCAACGTACGTACGCCCCACGCTCTTATTCCTCTTATTCCGTGAACCCCGTTCGTCTGGTGGTCAGCCATTGTTCTTCAGGGGCTCTCGGAGAGGCTATAAACCAGTAAATGTAGTTGATGGGTAATAACATTTTAATAAGAGGCTTGTATAGACCTTAACTGACTTGGATTATATTAATCCAAGTCAGTTAAGTCAATCAATATCCCATTCAATTCTACTATTTAATATACCGGCAGTAGATATAAAAACTCACTTTAATACCCGGTTGTGATCTTCACAGCATCTAATGGAAGCTTGCTTTGCAGAGAAACTCTGCATACATGTCTCAGATGGCCTATTTTGAAGAAGTGTGATCCAGCGGATTGAGACGAGGATGGAGGACATGGACGGGCTGGACGGGCTGGACGGGCTGCTCTCTTTCATGCTTGTTTGTTTTTTTATTGTTATTATTTTACTTGGCTGATACTAACAGACTTGCCTTCATTTTGGCTGTGGCGCTTCTGAAAGACGGCCGCTTCAGGGTTGCTGGCGCATCGGCCACTCTGCAGCCCCTTCAGCGTCTTTGTGTGTACTGAACACATTAACATGTGTAACACTGATTCAGGATGTGATGCTGATGATGGATGCGTGAATGGGTTTTGGTTTCCTGACTCTTTTTGTGGTTTTAAGTGAGGCTTGGCTGTAAGATGTGGAAGAACGGCTTAATGAAACATTACGCATTAAATACTCCAAGATTTGGGACAGAGATTTAATATTAATTTGTCACAAATCTGTTTCAGCAACATTTCTGTGTCACGCAGCTAATCCATGCTTTTCAGGCTGTGGGAAATTCTGAAAAGTAAATGTTAAAATTTTGTAAATATGGATGCTTTCGGTCCTTTTCTTTCAAACGAGCAGTTTCTCAAAGTTGGCTTTTAAAAACAGTTGAACCCTAACGCAAACATTACAAAAATATATTGTTAAATGTAGCTTTGAACCCTAAAGCTGTTATTATGTGAGAAAGAATGTCATGATCTTTCTCTCAGAAATAATCTATTAAAGTACAACTAGCCATTTGAAGGGCGGCGGCGATGAGATGACGCTCCACAAAACGTTAAGCCGTTGTTCAGCGTTTGTGCTCTTTCATGTTTGTTGTCTGTTAGTTGGTTCATTTTTGACTGTCAACAGCAAATGTGCCTTTACTGTTCATAGTGCCTCAAGGTTAGTTAATAGAAATGTATTATACAGCTACAGACTTGAGCGTTGTCATTTCAAATGTTTTATTTTGTGCTATAAACTCTTGATGTGCCTTGAACTTTATTTTGTATGACCTCCGCTTCCTTTGATGCCTTTGTACTCGTGTTTTAGGCTTAGGGCGACCTTGTTTGGGGTTGTCGTATGGATTTGTGGCTTTTCTTTTTTCTTTTGTGTTCCTCCTCAGATCAGCTTCTCGGGATGAGTGTTGGACACAGTCATTGCATTTAGATCCTGATTTTGCCCCTGGGATGTTTGGAATAATATTCATTGACCTTTTCAAACACTAATTTCATTTAGTTTTAATAAGTGATAGAGGCTGGTGACCTGAGTGAACTTTATTCTACCACATCCCTCTAGAGGGGAGCGATTCCTTGCCGGATGTATTTGTTTTATTCGGAGTGGCCTGCTAGACTGACTTGATTGTGGTGAAAATTAACCTCCGCATGACTGTTACAAAATTTGAAGTGTGTGAATGGTAGCGTCTGACATCCAGTCAGTGTTTCATCAGCCCTTTGCTGAAGTTTTCAGTTTTCGTGTGTAACCTAATTTATTTATGCCATACATTATTAAATGACATTAACATACCCGATGTGCAATTTATCTATGCACAAAATAACTTGTCTCTTCAATGTGCGACATATTAAAGGTTTTACTGACATCTGCCGTCCTTCCAGCGTTGGGGATTGTGAAATTATATTAATTGGAGCATTTCGCATTATGAATTGAAACTAAATCTTTGTATGAACTGTTTTAGCATTTAGAACAAACGTATACGAGGTGTCTTAATGGTTTTTCTTTCTCATCTTTTGACAATTTATATTTCGTGAGTGTTTTATGATGTGACCTGACGCTCATTTTAAATATTTGATAAATAAGAACCAGGATGTGACGTCACAGCGTGCTGAAGGCCACAACGATCCTGGACCTGGTCTGGGAGGTAGAAAATAAACACTCGTTCTATTTGAATCAAATAAAATACAACACACTTCCAGTCTCAACTTTAGTAATTCAATATCATGAACACGTGACTGTACACCAACTGAAAATAGTGGGAGGCTGTAGATTACCAATGTGTTACAGACAGGATCAATCGCAATGTAATCCAAAATAATAAAAGGTTACATAAACTAATCATTTTATTTTTCTACATTACAAAACAATTCAAGCCTCGCCCTCACGCTCAAAATGTTGTTGTAGTTCATCTTGAAGACTCTTAATTTGGTTGCCATGGGGACCAAATGATGTGCATTCATTTCTAGGCTTCCTCGTCCTCGCTTCCCTCAAGGCTGCTGTCTGTGGAGTCCACTTCCTGTTCCTGCGCTTGTGTTTTTTCTGCGTGCTGCTCAGGCTCTGCAGCGCTGCAGGGCACGGTGGAGTCGGTCGTTTTAGCGCCCTCTACTGGCTTGGCGGAGTTCTGCTCGCCCTCTTTGCCTCCATCCAGGAAAGCAGACCAACCTTTGACCCGCTCCTCCCGCTCGCGTGTCGTCTCTTCCACCTGGTGCAAAGAGGATCCACGTGAAGGATGCAAACTCTACGGCTGAAGGGACTCGTGGCGGAGTCGCACTCACACGCTTGCCTTTTAAGTGTTTCGATGTATTTGGTTTACCTGATAGTCGGTCGTTCCATCCCACAGCTGAGCAGACAGCTGCCTTCCTCCAAACCAGCGGCCATTGAACGACAGAATGCACGCATCAGCCTGCTCGGGCTCCTTAAAGGACACCGATGCCACACCATCCGGGTGTCTCTGCGCACGCACACACACACACACACACACACCAGCGCTTTACACATCTCTGCTAACACAAAAATAAAGCCAAGCGCAAATGAGCCTGAACTCACGTCAAAGAGGATGACCTTCTTGACATCCCCAAACTTCTCACACTCTGTCCTCAGATCGTCGCGATACTCATTCAGCACCAGTGGGTCTTCCTATGGATGCCATGATGGATCAGAGATGAACACTCTCAATAAGCAGTGTGTGAGTCGGTGTGTGTGTGTGTGTGTGTGTGTCCCCGCACCTCAAAGTCACTGGGATGAAACATGTTCCTAATGATGACAACTTTCTCATTCCTCTTCCTCACTTCTCCTTGCTTTTCAGGCCTCCAATCCAGCTGTCTACAGGTAAACAGAGAATCAATAGAAACACACGTGGTGTGTTTAAAAACAAAGGTTTTACTATTTGCCTTTTCTTCATTCCAGCAGGGATTATGATTTATCCCTAGAGACGCAGCGGGATTTGTGGAAGATTCCATGGAAAGAAGAGCAGCTAGGATTTACTTCTGTTGCTGCTGCATCCGCTTCCTGTAATCTTTGTTTTTCTTCTTCTTCTTGCTGGCATCGTACTGGCCCTTCAGCTCAAATCGTGCTGCTTCCACGTGGATTCTGTAACCTCTGACCTCTGACTCATCAATCAGACGCATAGCCAATGGCACCGACTCCTTCTGCAGAGAATGACAAAAATATATCGCTTGACTGGAGCACTTTATTACTTTGTAACGATGGTATATTCAGTACGATGCATCCGTCATCTAGTTTTGGCGTTTGCCTGCCCTCTAGTAAGATTTTTGTGCTGCGTTTAAATTTACAGCTTTATTTTCCCGTCAAAAACACTTATTTTTTTCTTTCAACCTTATGAAAAGTGCAGGATGCAAATTTTGCAAGGAATGTGGAAACTATAAATAAAACCTTCGGTAAACAGAAGACTCAGATTTACTTTGAGATAGCAGCAGAGGCCATCTCCCTTCAGATTTCCGTCTTTGTCCTTGTAGAGTTTGACCTTGTACTCTTCAGAGACGGGGTCCCGCATCACAATGCCACATCTGGACATCATCTCCACAAACTCCTCTGTGCTGATATCGGGAGGTAAGCCTGGCAGAAGGTGGCAACAATAAGAAGTGAGTAAGAAATAGGCTGAAGAATCCAATATTTATTACTTCATAAGAAGCAACTGTCGTTGGCACCAACCTGACACGTAGACATTCGTGTTTTTATTCTCGTCAATATCAAACCATCCTGTGGAAACAAAAGAGAAAGCATCTATTTACAAATGTGGTGTACAAACCTGAAGTTTGGACCTTTTATATATCGGTCTGTGTGAACAGAGACGATGATCTCTATTATAGATGGTGAAAAAAAAGAATCACCATTAGTCACTTGCACGTTCCTGACTGCAGGAACACTACGCTCTCTCTCCTCTCTGACATTGAACTTCAGCTTACCTGGATCTGGTTTCCTCTTCTCCCCTTTCTGTTTAGCGTCTTTAGCCGGGGTCTCATGCTGTTCTGGGGTCAGCTTCTGGGTTGCATCTCCCGGTACCTTCATTTCTGGAGGTTTGCTGTCTGGGTCGGTGCTGCTCACTGCAGCATTGTTTGCCTCTGGCTCTCCGTCCTGTTTGAAACCATAGTTGGCCTGGTAGGCTGCAATGAAGTCTTCTGTTATCTAAAGAAACGAAAACAACCTACTTAACATTAACACGGACAATGCTGTGACCCGTTTTTACATACCTCATTGACGTTCTTGTTCAAATATCCTCCTGAGACCCAGACAGTTGGCATGTCCTCTGCAGTGGACACTTGTCCACTACAGAGGACATGCTAACTGGTGGGCTGGGTCCCAGGAGGATATAGCTAGCTAGTGTCTCTGCAAAAAAGAAATAAGTTTGCATTTAAGTCACCATTGATTTTTTTTTTTTTTTGCTGGCAGGTTAAAGTTTTGGAATGAAAGAATCGTCGATTTTAAGACATTATTGTTGCTATGCCAGTGCTCCTTCAGTCTGAAAATAATTACCAGTAGCAAAATTATTTTTTCTTTCAGTATATTATAATTACTCGATGAGAAAATTGTTTGGGATTTTAACATTGTAGTTTTCTGATTTTATTATCCTTATGAATTAATTTGTTTTGTGTCTAACCTAATTATTATAATGTTATTGTGTTTGTCAAACCTATTTATTCAAGTTATTATAATGTTATTAATGTTAGATCGCCTGAAGCAGCTCAACTTGTATCTGGATACATGTGACGGTCCGCTGGAAATAAAGAACCAAAGATATTAAGTCGTAATGTAGGGAAATAAAAAGCAGAAAGATCAAGAAATAGTCTTACTTTTGGGAACCAGGCCTTCTTTTCAAAGTCCCAGTCGTACACAGTCCCGTCCTCGGGGTCGGTGTAGGTGTTGCCGTCAGAGCCACCTTCACGTCTCTGGCCATACAGTTCCTGCATCTGCAGCTGCTCCACAAACTCTTTGTTTCCATCTTTTCCAGCACTCATCTCCAACAGAGAGCGAGATATTTTCAATATCACACAACTAATCAATATTTCGAACTTTTAGCATTAGGAACCTTTCTATCTCTATGGTGATGTGATTTTTGTGATATATTCTATTTGTTGCCAGAAAATGAAAATATAAATTAGCACCTTGACTCAATCTAGGTTAACTAATTCAGCCATTAAAAAATCAA
>NC_090906.1:4191250-4234728 GCF_040956055.1 Brachionichthys hirsutus | reverse complement strand
TCCGCTGTGGCCAATACAGCCTAAATCAGCACACAGACACACAAATGAGGGTGTGTGTGTGTGGTGACTGATGCTGGCCAGAGGCACGGGCGACAGTCTGACACCTCTCATGACACAAATGGGAACCCCACCTGACATCGGCCTCCATTCCCCCTGCCCAACGGCATACAGATGATAGTTTCAAGGCCAATGTAATTTGCACACTGAGGGATGACCACAAACACACACGAACACACACACACGCATATACAGAATGTTGGTCTGTGTATGTGTGGATCTGACGCGCTACATGTCTGTGCATATACATATGCATGTGCTCTCAGACACACGTCTACACATGTACGGGCTCTGCTATGAAGGAAAGCATGAGTTCACGTTCACGTGGCAGGGCTGGTAGCACGATGTCTGAAGAAGCACGTGTCAGGAAAGCGGAAAAATTGTCGCAACACACATTTACGCTCTTCACCATTAGCAACTCTTTCTGGTTGTCTTGTTCCGACGGTCTGTGGTGGCCCACAAGGCTCGAGAAGCAAGTTTGTTCCATGCCATCAGTTTGATTTCTCTGGACAAATCCCGGTTGGAAGATGGAGCGGAAGCACTTGGACCGCTCTCATTACATGCCACTGAGGTGCCCCTAAGCTTGCCCTTGAGCAAGGTACTTAACCCCATCTGCTGCAGCAGTGCTAGTCATTTGCCAGCAGATCTGATTTATTTTCTCTATTGGTGTTTAAATCCACTTCACCACATTAATTAATGTCAGTTTCTAACATCATGCTAATTGATTATAGAAATTCAATGTCGGGGTAAAAAAGATGCCATAGATTAAGATAAAATTCAGTCATTCCTTGAGCTTCCTTCTCACCCTTGAGGATTCATTCTCCATCTTTCTAAAAATGCTGATGAGCACATGGGCATAATCAACATATAAACAACTGCTTGAGTTTATGCAAAAGAGTGATATGCCTGTGGTATACCTGTGGTGTACCTGTGGTAGACTTGTGGTATATCTGTGGTATACCTGCGGTATATCTGTGGCATATCTGTGGTGTATCTGTGGTATACCTGTGGTATATCTGTGGTATATCTGTGGTATACCTGCGGTATACCTGTGGTATATCTGTGGTGTACCTGCCACCCAGAGATCATTTTAAAAGCTGAAATTCCTCATCAATAAAATGTTTAAATATTAATAATGCTTTGGTCGATATCTGTGCATGCATGCTTCTGTGTTGAACAACTGACTGAAGTGTCTTCACAATGGGCAATATTATCCCGTCACATCCAACTTTGTCCTTCGGGGGGCATGAAGTACAGTCAGCATCCATTCATGGATCAGATAACTCTACAGCGGTCATTTATTAGCTTCAGCAACTGAATGACACTGCAGCTGACTGGTCATATTAGCTCCGCCCCCCTTGATGGATGCTTCTATATCATTAAATATACAAATATACTGTAGAAATATTTGTTTTCCATTAAATGGTGACAGCTGGGGTGGGACATTTTGAGTGACTACATGTCCAAATAGTGTTGAATTACAGTATTGTTTGGGCCGCTCAGTCTAACAAGACTCATCATTAGGGCAAGAAGAAGCTGCAGCCTTTACACACCAAAACCCTGACCTTTAATTATTGCACCTGCCAGCCTGAGTTTGGCTCATATTTGTTAATGAGACCGATTGTTGAAAACAGGGGAGTGTTTATTGGAAAATCAATTCCGTTTTACTTTATGTGGCAGTCTTAATATCCAAGATAAATAAAGCACAGTGTTATTGCAGTTATATAAAGCCACACATGAACACACTTTATCGTCTACGTATTGAACCATCACAGTCTGTTAAGTATGACACTGGAAAAAGAAAAATGCACATTAATAACTATAACACTGACTGTGGTTTAATTGTCTCTTTAATCAGCAGGTACCATAACCGTTATAACCGAGTGTAAATGCCACGATAGACTGCAGGTCTACGTACTTAGATCTTTCTCCTCACTTCAATTAGCACAGGAAAATGGCTTCACGCCTAACGCGCCTCGATGTGCTTCAAAGCATTAAAAGTGCCATGTAATGATAATTACAGTATCACTGTCTAGATGGAAGAAGAGGCACCACTTTCAAAAGTGTCAGGCAACAGTGCTTGGATTATAAAGCATGTGTAAATGGTGTCCCTTATTTAATTATATGCCAGCCGATTTGCAATGCCGGCGGACATTTGACAGAAATCCAAATGAACCTGACGATGAATCCGATCAGATGGCTGTGCGTTTAGCATAAGCGAGGCTAATAGCCAATCACAGTATCTGTAAATGAAATGTCCCCATCAAGACTATAAAGCTGTCGTGAGGTGGATATAATTACTGAGTGTTTAAACAGAATGTTATTCATCAGCTGTACGAATAGAAGGAGCTGCACACCCGCCCCGCACATAAGACTTGCAGACATTTGTAGCTGCAGCTTTACCAGTCTTTACCGTTTATTTTATTTTGACAGGCCGATTGGATAATGGCAGTCATTTTTCCAACGAGCCAATTACAAAATGTGCTTTCAATCATTCAGAAGGCCAGATATCCACACATCGACTTAAAAGAAACAGTGCGTCCCCGAAGAAAGGACTGGAGGCCGCGTTTGTGCCAGCACGGGGTTATGTTCTCCATCAAATGCAGATTTTGATCTGAAGCTAGTGCAGTTCTAATTGTGTGCATCGCTCCAAATCAATGCTATACCAGTAGCGTTAGTCCTGTCTTCCTCTTAAACAAGAGTATTTGTGCCAAACGTATGTTTGTGAATGTTAAATTTGTAAATGCCTGAGGCAATTAGAGATCCAAAGCCGCTATGGATGACATTTCTCTCACTGCCAGCGTGTGTGTGTGTGTAGTCATGTATTTTTAGTGCTGAACTGAACGTTAGACCACCTGTAGTTTAGACTAACAAGGCAAAGGCTCACTTCTCCTCTTTATACAAATAAATATGGTTTTAATACATAAACATTTTTTGAGTGATGCTGGTGGAACAAATCTCGGTGAGATGAAATGATTTCTGTTCTGTCTGTAAAAGAGCCAAAAATACCGCTGAGGAGGACAAAATGGAAGCCAAAGCAAGAGGGCATCTATTTAAAGTGCTGTTATTTATAATATTGTAGATTCTCCTTTGAATCAAGCATCGACTGAATGATTTTCACAAGGCTGGGGTGGGGAGCTGCATGGGTTTGTCTCATGGGTTTTGATCCCTCTCCTCACTTAACAGAAAGGAGTCCATCAGCAACAGACACCTATTTAATTATTCAGGAGGTTAGCATGAAAAATAAATGGTTACTTCCTGTAGGAAGAGGGGTGCCGCTACTCTGCCTCTGAGCCTGTCAGCCCGCTGTATTCTGGACTCCTTTTGGCGTGTTTTTGATCAAGCCTGCAGCGTCTGGGCTGAAACGTCAACCATAGCATTTCTGAGACGCTCTGCTCCTCTCAAGGTCGGGTGAAAACAGCCGTTGTTGACACTTATGACTTCTGTTCAAAAATGATTGAGAAGGATTTCTGAAGGCCCATCATTTCATTGGTCTAAGAAACTTAGACTCTTCAAAGATGATGAAACAATGCATAATCTAGGCTTTCCTTGACCTCCACAGCAGCAGATTAATCTCATTATGGAGCATCCATTTATGTTTAACATTTAACATTTGTCACACACACACAAGTCTCTCTCTCTCTCTCTGGAGTTTGATCTGACCATGAATGTGTGTTCCTAGGATTTGTAACCCTGCTTTAGAACCACAGTTTGAGATTAATAGGTTGGCTGGTGAACAAGACAGCGGGCTTCGGGTATTAAGCTGCACAAACAGTGTTTGCACAGTTTCACCTCTATTCATCTTTAAATAAATAGACTTCTCTACACCGTTTTTTTTCTGTACCAGTTGCTGAAATGTCTCTATTAAACTATTAATCAAAATGTATTTTGTTCAATTCGCACCATGATAGCTCATCTTTTACTAAGTGTAAATACCTCTACTAACAATATTTAACTTGAAGTACATCTGAAGCAGGTAAATCCAGGACTTCATTTGCCTGCAAAGCTCTTCCACTTATTTCTCTGTGTCAGTGTGAATCTGCCGAACAACACAACCTTGTCCCACATTCAGCCATCTTACTTCTGATTGGACTGGAAGCAAGCCAGTCACACCTCCTGTCATGTCACTTGGCATTCCCTGTTGCTCTTCTTTGTCCGTCTTCAGCGCTTCATGCTGCGCCTTTTGTTCTTATGTCTGCCTAATTTGTGGCTCTCTTTGTGTCAGTGTCATGTTTTTCTCTTCATGTTGATGAACTCACAAAGAAAGCTGTGCAATGACGCTAACATTAGCCTCTTCTCCTTTTCTCTCTCTTTCCAGGCGGGCATTCACGTTGGTCTTCCCCTCCGTGTGACTGCTGCTGCAAGAACCACAAGGGCGATGGCGAAGGTGAGAGTGGCACTTCCTTCAACGAGCTCTCCACTTCCAGCTCGGAGAGCCAATCTGAAGTCGGTTCTCCCCAAGGGACGGTCATCTGTGGCCCTGTTAGCCGGCAGTCACACGCCCATACCAACGTCCAAACCCTGGATAGGCCGTTGAAAAAGGGCCCCATAGCCATGCTCCAGCATTCCGATCAGCGGCGCAAGAGTGACTTGCTGCGCTCACTCACAGCAAGCGCCCGCGACACCAGCAGCTGCAAGAAAAGGCCAGTGAAAGAGAAGCTTACCGTTGAGGAGGAGCTGGATAAGTGCATCCAAGATTTCCAGAAGATCAAGATCCCAGAGCGGTTCCCCGAGAGGAAATATATGTGGCAGGCCGACCTGCTGAGAAAGCACCGCCTCTGAGTCCGGAACCCGGACTGAGGATCAGTTTACATGTTTGTTGATTGTGACTTTTTCAACAATAGGGAAATACAATAATCTCATTTGCATCCAATTTCTGTGGGAAACTTCACCTTTATGCCAGTAGGTGGAACATCTGCACAGGTGCATAGAAGCCAGACTGTTCACCTGATAACATATGTAGTACGTATGTGTGTGTATGTGTGTGTGTAGTTTAGGCTTAATGTATGTACTCTAAATATGCGCTTTACCACGCGGAATGCTTCAGAGCTTTGAATACTTCATCACCGAGGACCGATCTGATTGAGGGGGGCACATTCTCTATGAACTGCCTACCAATTGAAGGCTGGCTAATGGCTTCACTGCGGTGGGGGGGGGCTATCGAGGCAACTCTGTCATCATTCCACTGGAAAACCACAAACACTAATTAAGTATGTGAATGTTTGTGTATATGTGTGTGCGTGTCTTCACTCCCAGGTGGCCTTAAGGTCACAGATACATCTGCATCAGAAGCCATTAATAATTCATGCTGTCCTGACAGTACTCGCACTATAAATACACACAGAGCTCTACGCTGCCAGGGTGGTGACTTTTAGGCCACATTTTGGGACGTGAGAAACACAACACTGGAAGAGGCATTTTCTCCCGTAATTATTTACCAAGATTGACAGACAAGTCTTTTATTTCCTCGGAGATTCAGATCAACATCTGTAAGAAAACATACAGTGAATGCAGAACGGGACAGGAACAGTACACATGGTGACTTGGTCAACACACAGATGAATGCATTCTACCCCGGATGATGCCATGGCAATCAATACATATTAATGATCGAGTCCAGTGATAAAGCTGATAGATAGATATGGTGAAGTCCCTGGGTTAACTGTC
Source organism: Brachionichthys hirsutus (assembly GCF_040956055.1). Classification (NCBI taxonomy): domain Eukaryota; kingdom Metazoa; phylum Chordata; class Actinopteri; order Lophiiformes; family Brachionichthyidae; genus Brachionichthys; species Brachionichthys hirsutus. The sequence goes on along the minus strand of NC_090906.1, from coordinate 4,229,004 downwards.
AAAGACAAACTGTGTATCTCGTGAAAATCCAACATTATTAATATATTCATTACAGTCCAGTCTTGATTGGACATTTTGGGATGCTGTTATTGAAATAAAGGCACGTATGGTTATTTTTTTAAAAAAAAGCACAAATCACCATTAGGTTGAGTGTGAGAGAGTAGATTATAAAAAATGTAGATATTTAGACATTGCTTGTGAGTCACAATGCTGAGACCTTCAAGGATGGTGAATGTCAATCAGCACAATCACTGTCAGGTTCACTTTTTCAGATAAAGTGTCATTGTCATCACAATCTGTTTTCACTGAGACATTTACAAAATAGAGAACCTTAATGAAAAGGAAGTATGTGATTTAGAGAGGTACAATTATCAAATTATTTGTTAATCAAAAAAAATATGAATTGGCTTTTTTAAAATAATTTAGCTCATCTGTGATGGACTGAATTATAAATAAACCATGCACAATAAATCTAATTGTCCAATTCATCACAAACATCTGCTCAGATATAGAAATATCTCCAGATGAGATAATGTTTTATCAATATTATATCTGCTTTTTTTGTTGCTTTTGCAAAAATATTTCACATCGATAGACACCTAAATAGAATACGACATTTCCTTAAATGAAATCTATAGGCTTTAAGATGGAATGTGTAATAATAATAATATTTTTCATACATTTAAAAATGAACACCTTGCATATTGTATGCAAGTTTCAAAAGAGGAAGTAGCTGATAAAATTGACTCTTGCGAGAAATGTGCGTTTGTTGACCTCAGGTACAAATCAATGCATTCATCAACAATGTGATAGACAGGTGTGATGAACGATATCGTTTGAGCTGAGAAGTTGTGGATATTGATTCGGTGACTTCTCCTGATATTGGGGCAGTAAAAACTTCAACACCCGTCATTATTTGTCATTGCATTTTATGAAAGTTCGGAGGAACAGGCTTTATGAACAATCATGGCTTTTTACCAAGCACAAAATATGAAGTTGAATTAAAAGCAACCCAAAAGAATAAAATATGCATTGTACAAATTTATTCAAAGATCAATTTATTGAACAATATCCCCGACACTTTAATATAAAATTGCATTTAAAGTATGCTTTATCATAATTATTTTTCTATATGAAGGGCTTTGAATGAATACATTATTAAATGCTCTTGTGTTTCCCCTTAAATGTATTTCCTGTAAGAGATTTGGCTCATGGGTAAGTAAGAAGAGTCCAGCTCAGCAGTGCCCTTGAATCTGCTGTTGTTTATGGAAGTATAAAGTAATATGGCTGCTGCAATAGGCACTAGATACAAAACAAACCTGCTAATAAAATTAATATGAATTATTTTTCTACATTGCTGGAAGATTACATTTTCCGTTTGAAGCCATTTATCATCAAGCTGGAGTTATATGCTAACGCAGACTACATATCAAATGTGCATAAACACCATAAATCATACTTAACCAGAATAATGTATTACACACTCTGTGTATACCATGCAAATTCATAATTTGTGGCTGCTCTGCTGTTCATAGTAGTCGACTGACGCTAATGTAATACAGCAAGTCTCCTTTTATCAGTTAGTGGGATGAGGCAAAATATAAACACACACAACATATACACATACCACCATTACAAATGATAGGCTGCTAGCATGTCGAGACAAAAGTGTCGCGAACTGTCAGCACATTTTTCTAACAATGCCACAATAATGCTGATCTGCAATTATTATATCTGTACGTATATGGTTGGGCCTTAGGAAAAAGAATGAAATGGGAAAAGTTTGTTGAAACTGTTCAGCTCTAAATCTGCAACATTGGCTTTTCTTTTTTCACAAAAATGTTTTGACAGAGCTGTTTTTTTTTTTTTTGCTGTCTTGGAGAAGTACTCAAGAACACTGGCTTTGAAATGGGAAGGAAAGAGTGAGGTAAAAAGTGCTGAATCCCAGCTTTGGTCCAAGTTTACCTATCAGGTGAATAGTATACAATTCATGAACATTTTTACCCCAATTATATGGCACACGCCTCAGCGTCTAATCAAGCCAGCTCCTTCAATCATGCGACACCAGCCTGTATGCAAAGAAGGGCCTACAGTGTGCATCATGCAACTTGACATTTAGAGACTACGCTCTCACATTTCCCAGCCTGTCACCTTATGCCAATGTAAACACCCTCAAATTAAAAAGGAAAAAAGAAAAGACACACTACAGTTTCATTTTAAATGCCATGTTACTCGAGTCCAGTGTCAACACACAACACAGCTGATTTTGTGCACATATATTGCATTTCCTTAGTCTGACCTGAAGAGGAAAAAGGTAATTCAACAAAACTTTCTTATGTTGAATTACAAACAAAAGAGCTTGTTAAAATTAATGGTGACAAAGGCTTTTGATGAAAACTCCACTGGTGATTTTATTGCATCTGACAGACTGCATTTTACTATTTAGCTTCTCAAAGTTCCAAGCAGACTAACAAAGCAAACGTTAACCATTTTCCCACTGGATTTGTCTTCTTTGCCAGTTAAATTAATGCTTTCAGTGGCTGACAGTTGTAATATGGTCAAATAAACCAAACTTAAGTCAAGAGAGACTCGTTCCTTAGTGCTTTGTGTATGCATTATTTATTCATTTTTATCTCAGTAGTAGCCATTTTAATAATCAGACAAGGTGAAGCAAAAAAAAAAAAAAAAAGCAAGGCAATATTATAGAATTTATGCATGAGGTGACTCTGCCGGAAATTTTATAAATGCATTCTTGTTATTCTTTGAAATAGTTCAAGAACAGGGTCATCAGTCCCAGGAATCAGAGTGCATGTTCACATACACGTGGTTATAAATGCTGTTTAAAAAGACCTCGAGTGAAAATAAATAGCAAGATACCCGGTGGCCTTCTGGAGTAGACTGCAGCTGTTTTTTGCACAATGTATAAAGTTATCTAAGAAACACAAACAAGAAAGTATTTAACAGAGAAACGTGCTAATCACTTCGCAGCCCCAAATAGAGTGTCTGCAATGAGAGAGAACGAATGTAGATCATGCAGTTTTCACCATAAGAGCACATAATAATGAAAAGCCTGAAAACAACAGATCATGTAAATCTTATGGATAAAATATTGAAGTTTGTTTTAAAGTAAAATAGGATGTTTGAAACATAAGAGACTGTGAGGTCGGTCATGTTATGTTTCTCAGTGCCCGACTACAGTCTGTGATTTTATTTCCTGAAGTTTTAGACATGCTAGTGAAGCCTGTGCAAATGACTGCAGGCCCTTTTATTTTTCCTCTTGCCTTTGATGATTGTGGAAACCACAGAGAAAAATCACATCATTCCGATACCACCATGTTAGATCTGGCACACAAAAAAAAAACAGAATGGTTGTGTTGATTATTGTTGTTCTGACGCGAAAAAGAAAATGGAAAAAAATACTGTCCAGAAACATTGTGAGCATGTTGGTATACAAACCTTAACAGATTTAACTTAGTCTGTTCTTGTGACAAAGATTATGTCGAAAACTGATATTTAACAGTAAAAAGAAAATTTTCACGAAATGTTTAAAAAAAATAAAAAAAATAAGATAAGCACAAATGTGTTGATGGTGTTGCTGTTCCTCCACAGGTGTGTAATATTATCCAATAATAAATCAGCTCTGCAGTGTGAAGGAGCTCCTGCAAAACAGAGGCATTCTCACCAGGGGTGTATGATCATTCACAAAATACAGTCAAAATATTGTATTTGGTCATTATGTAATTATACATATATAAAAAGTCCAGTCAAAATTTATAATTCTAAAATTCGATGTAGAGTTACTTCCAGAAATAAAAGTTAATGTTTCTTTGTCAGCAGCTAAACATTCATGGTGAGAGTTGCCCTGTATTCCAGGGTTCCATGTCTCCCTTCAAAAACAGTATAATTAATCTGAAAGTCTTTAGATACAACACATATAATGATTTTGAAAATGTATGACAACAACCAATAAACAAGATATTCTGTACCACGACTCAGTTTTTACTTGCTGTTACTTTGTATACTATAAAAATATACAACACAGTAAAATTATTTAAAAAAATCTATTGATGAATCATAAAATTCAGAATTGAAGAGATGAAACGGGTGTTTTCACATATATACCTCTTTTAATAAGAGAACACAGAGTGCCCTGCTCCTGGAAAATGCAGAAGACGTAAACCTGTATGCCCTCGACAAAGTATATGTGTAAAGATTTGATGAATTCTGTTCAGGAGATGTGGATTGACTACTACCCATAATTTAAAGATGGGAAGACAGGAATATGTACTTGAAATAAATATTATATAAGCTGACAGAAACAAGTTTACCCTACATAGAGGCATGCTGGATTCTGGCTGGTCTGCTGTTGGAGGGCCAGATTATGTTGATCAAAGTGAAGGACCTACGAGACATCGCTTCTTATTCTTATTTAAATGGAGCAGGAAAAATAATTAACACATTTATTTCCAGTAAATACACTGTTCACATAATTTGCATTAAACACTTGTCTTCTACCTACTGCAAGCCCACTGGCAACAGTTCAAGACAATGAAACATATTCAACAAAAGCAAATGGAGAGAAATCTGCTATTTCTGTCAGACTGGCTGATCTCCTGACAATGCAGTTAATTATACTGATTTCAAAGCCGCAATCAGAAAGAGAAAGTCTGGTTTTCAAAGACGAATGTGCGTTTCATGTTGCTCTTTGTGGCTGCCATCTCTCCATAGAAAGGAGAGGAGGAGGGAGAGCAGGCTTAAAATAGCATCAGTTGGATGAGCTATCTTCTCAAGATCATGCGATGGGGGGGCTACTGGCTCAACTACCCGCATGAGCAAGCGATGGAGAGACGGATAAAACAAAATATGTGTAGAAGAGGGGCATGGATGGAAGTGCTGAGGGGTAATGAGTGCTGAGAGTTTAAAGCTATTGGGTTAGAACAGGGAGGAAAATGAGGTGGAGGCATTAGATGGAGGGAATGGAAAGGATAGATGGAAAGTGAGCCGGGTAGAGTGAAGTAAGAAGTGTGTAAAACAATGAAGCAGAGAACTGTGGGGGCGTGAGGGTTGAAAATAAGCTTGGAAAGAAAACTGCGACATGAGAGCGGCGCAAAGGAGGCAATACGGGATTAAGAGCCAAGAGTGTGTGTAGCCTGTTAGCTGTCAGCATCCATCACCCAGATAAGAGCTGCAGCTACATGATCTGTTCTCCAGCATTACAGATGAAAGCGAGCGCTCCTGCACTGCAATCAGATCAGCAGTGTGTATCAGCATTGTTGCCACAAGCTGGGATGATTTTCTCAGCAACACAGCTGAACGACGCGAACTGCCAGGCATTGTGCAGCAAACAATGGTACAAACCCGAGTGCACAAATGCCTGATACAGCTTCAGCTGTGTCCTGAAGCCCCTATCGGACAATAAGATTCTTTAGAGGCCATTTTGTCCAGGGTGTATCCTGCCCCTCGCCTGTAGATTTTGGATTTAGTGATTAAAAAAATAAATGAATGAATGGACATATATTATTAAAGAGCTATTAAATTAAAATAGGAATATTAATATAAAATAATGTCCGTGCAAGTACTGCATTTGAAGAATGTGTCGTGTGTGTGTAATCCTATGTGCGAAATCCTATTGCTATATTAAAGCAAACGTCAATATTTGCAAGAAGGTTCACCATGCAAGAACCGTTTTGTGTTTTCTGACATAGGCAGGAGCTCAACATCAGGGTGATGCGAAATGAATACTGTATATAGAGGGCAGGCAAATCCTCTCTCCTCTGCACTAAACTAGTCTCAGCTATGGAATAGTAGAGCAGAAGAGAAAAAGGTATTTCTATGCAACTATGACTGTAAAATATTGCATAAAAATTGTAGCACAATCTCGATTCAAAGCGAATGGAAAAAAGAAATCAAGCAATGCCAATTTAGTTCTGTTGTTTTGATTAAAACTTTAAATATTAGAAATTTTACAGTCAAAGTTTGCCAGAGATTAAAACAAAATAATTTGTCTTTGTGGAAATCTCAGCCAAAGACTAAATCATCTTTTTTTTCAGACAACTGAAAACAAATATTACATGAATTCCACTGTTCAGCCTTCGCATTCGCCAATTCAATTCAGTATTTACAAGGAGCAAGCTGACAGAAAAGGGAGGCTGCTTTTTTATTTATTTATTAAAGCCGAACACCCCAGGCCCCCTCCGAAGTGTGATGCTTTCTTGTTCCCATAGGGTGACAAATTAGACTTAATAACGCTAGCTATGAGGATATTTTGAGAGAGCTTTCACCTTCATCCATCCAATGAAATGGATTCAGTCATTAGATGAATGAGACATTATATACATCTGCACAAAATCCAGCCAATTACATTTAATTCATTCACTGATTAGGTCTGTAACCTAAAGAGAGAGGAAAGGATGGAACAAGCGTATTCGTTGACAGGGCTTTGGGGGGTTTTTACCGGAGAAATATTCTAACAAGGCTCAACCCGATGATCTCAATCTGAATGTCTGGTTTGCTGCAATGACATCACTGTTATAGCGCTGCCTCAAATTCAATACTGAGTGAAGTTCCAATCTTCCAGCTCCAGCAAATCTACTCCTTTCAACTATTGTTGCAGACTAATGCACCATACCACACAGAGAATAGACCCCTCTAAAACAGCGCTCTATAAATAGCCACCTACTTAATGCATCCCAGATCCCAAAGATTCATTTCAGATAGAGCTTCCAACCAAATGAATGATGGCAGTGAAAGGCACAGCACAAATGCATTTGAAGTGCATTGTAAGTCGTATTTTAGCCACTTCATGCTTAGGTAGGCCAATGTGGTGTAGTTTTAGTGAGTCAGATCATTTCTACATTTTTCCATTTCTGTCGTCATGACAATACACAAAGTCATTTCTAGCATCTGAGGCGCAGCTGTCGAAGAGGAAAATGAGACAAAAAGTTAAATTCAATGACAGTTGTTGATTAAACCCAACCAAAAAATAAATAAAAAGAAGTTAGGACAGACTAAAAGGAAATCATTGATCCAAAAAGATCTCATATGTGTCTGCAGAGATTGTCTGGCCTTTGAAACATATCCCTCAAAAAGGCTTCATGGTAAATGACTTATTTTTAGCCTTAGTTTCCGAAAATCTCTTATATTTCAGTAATCAATAAAGTTTTGAAAAAGAAAAGTCCTTGATCAATGCCTCTGTCAGGATCTGAACATTTAGCCAACGATCAAACAAGAGTATACGGAGTGATCACCCACTTCTACCTTCTACGGAGGTAGAAATTAATATTCTTCTTCACAAATTCTTGTATTAGGCCTTTCACAGTTTGAGGTGTTACGTCCGATAAACAAAAAAAAGTTGAAACTCCGCAAAAGTAATTTAAGTAAGATATACGTGTGCTCCAGGCCTGGACACTGGTTTCGCTATAGCTTAGCCATTTTTATTATTGCTAAAGTAATGAGACAACAAACAAACCAGACCCCCAAAAAAATAACTTGAAAGTAAGGGATGCATATGAAAAAAAATAATTATATATAATTTATAGCATTAATCCATCATGTTACTCAAAAAGGACAAGTTTCAAAAAAGCTGAATCATGTTTGATTATTTTTTTCTTAATGCAACCTGAACATATATGACGTTAGTCTTCTTGAGTATACTCATGGATAATAGTTGAGATGCAGCTCATGTAATATCGATGCTAACAAGCAAGTATTTGTCTCATAAATCATATTTTCTCATTAGCCTTTAATGCTTGTCATTTTCCTTTGATGTGACACTTGTTTGACATCACTGCAGACAATTTGAAATGTACTGCCAGGCCATTCATCAATGAAAAACTCTGAGCCATTTGTTCATATTATAACATTTGACAGGCTGATGATTTTATGATTTTTGCATTCTCATGCTTTCCCGTACTAGAAAGTAGGACATCTTTTTACTTTGCTGTATATAAAATGGAACACAGAAAGATGAACGGGGCAGTGTATGGCAATGTGGCAGAGGGTGACAAATACATTATTGCTGTGCGCACAGCGGCAAACAATCCAAGAGCTGCTTTAGAGAGTGAGTTGTCACAGACCCTGCATCCAGACAGCATCACGACATATATATCAATAAAAGAAAGAAAGTGAGATGTTCTGAGGGAGGCTGCAGCAAGAAAGGCACATGAATTAGAAATGTCACCGATAAGTTTTGCAAAAAAGTAGGCAGGTCTAGGCGCAGTTCACACTTCATTCCTACGTAAAACAAACTTTACCTTCATTAGATGTGAGCAGGCTGTGACTCCTGCTAACTGTAATGAGAACATCCTGACAGTCAACGATAAGTATAAACTAATTCTATAACTTTTAAATGAAATAAATACAATAATATATTTTTTTTCACCTTCGAGATTAGAAATCTCTTATAACGAGATACCTGGCCTTGATAAAAAGCCATTTCTGAGTCTATGAAACATCTGAAATAAAAGTGAATGCAGTATGAAAGCTGAGTCTCACCTTTCAGGAGACATCCTCCAGTATATGAGTATATGTACCAGTGAGTTGTGTTAACAAAGAACAGGCGGAGTCTCTCTGTGGTGGCATTTGGTAAATATTACAATGCAAAAATAAAGCTGTGTAGCTTCCGGATTTTTCAGTCTTCAATCCAGCAGATTAGGGCTATCTGGATGCCTTTTTTCCCCCCTTGTGGTGACTTCACCTCTGAGATGCACAGAGATGCACCTTTGGATTGGAACCTAACTTCTTCCTGTTTTTCTGAAGATCCATTCTCTGGTCTGACCTGATACGCTACAGCAATGCCTGTTAAGAATCACTCATTTAGAAAAGATTAGAAAATTAGCAGGTTGTTTGATCAGGAATGTTATTTACTTCTTGGAACTTGGGAACAAACATAAAAGCTACATTTGCCTTATTCTTGATAAATATCAAACCAAGTTTAAAAGCCTGTTATATACAAAATTGTAATATTCTCTGTGCTATTTCTATTCTTCTTTTCTAAGTGGCTGTTTATTTGTTAGTTGTCCACAGGGAAATTAACCACAGACTTCCAGACCTTTGTGCATCAGTGTGGCGAGCTCCTGGGGTTTTTTCCCTCACTCTGCTTCTTCTTTTTCTGGTTAACAAGCCATTTATTTTAGCTTTGTATTGCCACCCTCTGAGAGGGTACACAATAGACCTACTGACCCACAGCTCATTCAGTCTCAATGAGCTCTGTTCTTAAAAGAGAGCCTTGGATGAAGAGAGTCATGAAAAAGTTGGTGGGATGTGAGAAATTGCTATTTATTAGGCTCCTTTGTTTCCCCACTAGGGAGACTTTGAGAAACACATTTTTGACCTGCAGCCTGATTTTGCATTTGCAGTGTCAATGCATGAACAGTATGGAACAGAAACAAACCAGATGTAAAAAATAAATGCAGCACAAGTGAACAATGCTTAATGGAGAATATGATATGCTCTTTTTCTATTGAGTAAGAAGAGAGAAAAAACAGCAGGATCAGTGTTTTCCTCTAATAGACATGTTTTTCATTTTTAGATTATTCCCCCAGTGCTGTCTGACAGCACAATCTTTTTCTTCAGCTTGAGGCGATGCATTTAAAATGTTTTCTCCTATGCTGTTTCCATCAGAGGTTTCATAGGTAGGTTGTGTATTGAGAAATAACATAATATGATAGCATATCATTGGTTTTAATTCAACCTTGAAATATTAGTCTGTTTTTACAAGAATTTTACTGAGCAATGTCCCATCATTGTTAGTGGCTGATCATCCATTAAGCGCCCCCGCTCTCCCGATAAGTGCATTCCCCGAAGAAATAATGTCCAAATTATGGAAACGCAAAAAAAACAAAGCTTTTTCAGAGAGAAGCATATAAAAGATAATATGCATATGAAAAATATGCAGAATGTCAAACTGACTCAATGTTAAAACTACCGGTACTGTACTTTCAGCTTGTCCCGTGAGGGGTCGCCACAGCAAATCAACCTTCTCCACTTCACCCTGTCCTTTGCATCGTCCTCCCCAACACCAGCCACTCTCATGTCCTCCCTCACTACGTCCATGTATCTTCTCCTGGGTCGACCTCTAGCCCTGTTCCCTGGCAGTTCCATCCTCAGCATCCTTCTACCGATATAGTCCCTGTCTCTCCTCTGGACTTGTCCAAACCATCAAAGTCTGGTTTCTCTGACCTTGTCTCCGAAACATCTAACTTTCACTGTCCCTCTTATTGTCTAATTTCTAATCCTATTCAACCTGGTCACTCCCAAGGAGAACCTCAGCATCTTCATCTCCGCCACTTCTAGCTCCGCCTCCTGTCTTTTCCTGAGAGCCACCGTCTAAGCCAGGGGTGACCAACGCGGTGCCCGCGGGAGCCGAGGTGCCCGCAAGCCATGGTTTCTCAAGAGTTTGTATCAAATAAAAGACTTCTGAACAAGTCAAATCTGTCCCCTACCTTGTTAAAACGTTGTTAAAAATTAGTGTGAGTAATCATTAAACATGATCAGTGTATTTACATAGATGAATAGCATTAATGATTAATGGTACATTGAGCAAATGTTTTATTTCAGAAGTGTGTATCAAACTGGTAGCCCTTTGCATGAATCGGTGCCCAGAAAGTAGCCCTCGGCTTCAAAAAGGTTGGTGACCCCTGGTCTAAGCCATCCATCATGGCTGGCCTCACCACTGTCTTGTAGACTTTTAATTTGTATAACTATAAACCAAAGCAGCATGTTTAGACATTTAATATTTATATAGAATTGCAGATTGAAAAAAAAAATATGTCCAGCAACATCTCAAATCAACAGATAAAGAGATTCCTTGAGAAATACAGTCGTCCAGTCGTGGCACCCAGGGGACCTGTCAGAGACCGTTTCGTGTTCAATAGCCAGGATATGGTGAACAGCAAAGATGATCAGGTGATAAATATTGAAATTGCTTCAATAGCTTTGATTTTTTTATTAGTTATTTTGGGTCATTTGTGAATATTAAGTATATATATATGAAAACACTTTACCAAGTGTGGCTGAACCCAAGCAGCTAGAAACGTTATTTAATTTTGCAGCAATTCCAGGCTGTCACACTCACCCACTTCATCTGATGTGTGGCAACCGGCCTCTGGCACCGATGTGTGCCTAATTATCTATTTTAGCTGTCCCAGATAGATGAATCAAGACCGTACCAACCGTCTGGCTCTTGTGAAACCTGAGCTTGTACTGGCAGAAACACAAATGCCTTTTTTTTGTATCTCACCCCCTCTGTTCAGACACCCACCATGTAAAGCTCTGCTGCTCATCTTTTACAAGAACACGTTTGCTTTTCATTTTTGAAAAGGGAATTGTAAAACCCAGTTTCAAAAACTGAATTAGATTGTTAAAATGATGATGATGACGACTGAATGAAAAAGGCAAATCTCATATGTGAGATTGTTGCAGCACCAGGGCAGTGTACAGAATGCACACACTGACAAGGACAAGGAGGCTCTTGTGAATGTTTTACACGCTCACTTTGACGTGAAATACCAACCTTGCAGTAAGCAGACGACTGCTGCACGACCTGAACCGCCCCTAACAGCAAGTATGTGATGAAGTGAATGGCTTGGTGATCAGGACTGCCGGGTGTCTAAATTGGGCTTTTGTTCTGTCAAAATATATTCTTGGTCAGGCCTACAAATTTTTCCTGAGGAAACTGCTCTGTTTCAAATTATTATGTCTTCTTGCTACTTGCTTCTTACAGGATGGCTGTAGCTCAGTCAAAAAGGACTTGGCTTGGGGACTGGAGGGTGACCAGTCCAAGCCTGGTGTGGATTGGTATAGGTGGAGAGGTGTCAGTTCACCTCCTGAGCACTGCTGAGGTGCCCTTGAGCAAAACACCAAACCCCACAAGCTGCTTCTCGGGTGCTGCTCCACACCTCAAATATCTCAAATATGTGTGCATGTCTACAGGCCCTGTGTGTGTGTGTGTGTGTGTGTGTGTGTGTGTGTACCAGTCTGTATGTGTGTTTATATATCAAGTGTAACATGAATTTCCCCATTGGATGATTGGATGAAAGTTAATTAAATCTTAAATTATAACATAAATTATATTAAAGATCACCTCTCGGCTGAATGCTGTCGGTGGTGTCAAAAAAAAAACTGCAGCCAGAAAAACTGAAGCTGACACAAAACTGCACAAACCTTTGGGTTGCTGGGACTTTACAACTCTTCCATTAGAGATAATGACTTTCAAAAATACACTTCCCTGTGAAGATGTGGGGGTTTGGTGGTGGTGGTGGTGGGGGGGGGAGAGGGTGCTGGATTAAAAATAAAAAACAGGAAAGTTTCTTTGGTCTCCCTTGACGGGAAGACAGCCACACAAGAGCGCAATATTCTCTCGTTAGTTGCTGTTATTTTAGAGTAAAACAACATCCTTCTGATGGGTTGATACGATGACTCATCCCATGATGGGAGAAACAGCTTTGCATATTCGTGTCGTTGATGTCAATTAACTCCTGGCTTAAAAAAAAACCCAACCATGTAGCTCAAAAACAAGTTAAACTATATCAAGTGTAGATTTTTCAGTCTCTCAGACTTATTTGAGGCATTTTTCAAACTCAAAAATACTACGCCTATTAGCTCACGGCCACCAGCTGCTGCGATATGGATCGCCTTTTCCAAAGCTCATGATGGATTATAGATCTGATACATTTCAGCCTTTAGACAGGAAAGACATGACATGTATTCTGTTAACACAGAGAAATCCATACCAACTTTCATTTGGACACCTCTTGGTCTCACACATTCCATCCATCATCCCTCCATTTTGCCATTCTCAATTACCGTAAATGCGGGATTTCAGTGTATTGCACATTACATTCTGCCCCTAGTTCTACTGTACTTTTATTTGTATTTTATCCAGTATCCTGATTTGTTTGGAAATGGAGTAGTGCAATGGAGAGCGGAGCAGACAGATACACTGAAAGAATCCCTGAAACTTTGGTATCAACGAAAATGTTCAAAGATATGGCAAGAAAGGGCCATTGTAGGTCTGTCACCCTCCTGCCTCCCCTTTTGGGCGTCACTGATCAAAATAAACATTTTGCGTTTATATCAGCTACAAAGAAGCCATAAGTAAATTATTCACATGTTCAGAGCGTTTCCTTCTCATCTAATTTGTCGACAGCGCAGATCAAGTTAAAATGTGCCTCAGGTTCCACTTTCAGACTGAAATTACTGTCAAGACAGCCCTTCAGCATTTTAAAAATACATATTACAAATTGATATACAAGATATGTTTAGCTTGAAATATATTTTATTGTGTTGTGCAGCACTATTCTATCACATCGTAATGGAGTATACGGCTTCCATGTGTACGTGCACACAAACACTAGAAAAGTTGCCTTTGACAGTACCTTGTACTACAGCATTACCCATAATCCCTCACTCCAACATCCTGACAAGTTGAGCACCAAATCCATAAACCCATGACAATTTGCATAATTACAGGAACTCATCTGACCTGCTGAAAACGGTGCATCATCACACTGTCAAGAAATGATTTCCATTTGAAAAGCAAATAACAAGGGAAGGTGAAAGGTTTATCCTGAATGAGAAAGAAAACATTCTGAGAAATTACCATGACGATGACATATTACAACGTATGTTATAGGTTCAGACATTCACACAATCTATACTCCAACTTTTTGTGGTTATACAGGTTAAAAACAAAATATCCTGCTGGTGGCAGAAAACTGAATGTGATGGCATAGTGAATGTTTTATGCATGTCATGCTGAATGAACCGCATCTGCAGCCGTGTCTGCACTAATAATGACTCTATTTCAACTATTGAAAGTAGTCGCTGTTAAGCCTTGTATAAAACTTGATGGAGCTACCAGATCTGTATACGTTCTGCTTCAAGGGTTCACGGCCGACTGCACTTGCTGAAATGAGCATCTGATATGGACAATGCATGCCTGACAAATACACGCATCAACCGAATAAAATCGATCAATGTCTAAACTCCCGATAAACGGAAACTCCTCAGCTGTGCCCAAATCGTTCTGTGACTTTAGCTAGGCAGACTACTCCTGACAACCTGCAGCTTTACTGACTGTACCACACACAAACACCATCATCTTCAACACCCCTCTCTTCTATGCATCAGCTATTTTCTTACAAGAGCCCACTGCTCCCTCAACTTGGAAAATATGTTCAGCAAAGTTACTTGGAGAACTCTGCTTGTACCGCTGTGGTGTATTTGCCAAGTTGCAGTTTGAAATCTTAGTTATATTTCCCTCCAGTGTGTCGACGTCAGTACTTTAATGAAATATCTCCACCCAGTTGAGTGCTTTTGATAAGAAGAGGATACATTTCAGGGATAGTATAAGAAAAAAAAGGCGTTGTGATTGCACACAGAAAGAAAAGACTGTTTGAGTGTCTGTACACGACAGATCTTTATGCCCAAATCCCATATCTAATTTTTTTTTGTCCACCTGCTTACGTCTACCTCTTCCTGCAATTACACTTAAGGCATCATCTCTCGAGCATGTTCTCGGGTTTGACCCATAAATGTTTAGACTGAAACAGAAGTCAAATCGGCAGTTATTGCAATGGATGCAAAAAAGGGTGAAATAGAGCTAATTATCCGAACTGTTGCTTTCCGAAACATTTGAACAGGCAAATATTGGTCACACGTTGATGCAGAGAGGAAAGAGGAGAGTCCCTTTTTGCACGAAGATGAGTGGATGTGGAAATGGACTGGCGGAAACTGGAGAACCCGGAGAAAACACCCACGGAGACACTGGAATAACATACAAGCTCTGCACAGATTGGAATAAAAGCCAGAACCTTCTTGCTGTGAGGAAACCCCGTTAAACACTGCGCCATCGTGCCACCCTTAGTTCAGCTTTATCAGTTAATGTTGCTTTTAAGACTGCGAGTGTTTTGTGTTCATTGTCCAACCAAGGTTTGATAAAAGATAATAAAATGCTCATTGATATCTTATTGCCCGAGGGTGATGCCTTTACGTTGTGCTCGCAACCTTTTCACCTCAGTTTGTTTTTTGCTCACTACTACCACTACTACGTTCTCAAACATTACAGCCTTTCCTGTCTCTCTTTTGTATTTGTGCTGGGGTGTTCACAGAGGCAGGACGACAAAGACCAACATCATGCATTCCCTGCATTTTGGTGCAAAATAATGGCGGGCCTGTCCCGCTTTGACCAGGCTGTGCATATGGGTGCAACAGATACATATAATTGTGCAGTCGCGCATCTCCGCCGGTCGAATCTATCTGATATCCTTGTGATTAGGTAGGGCACTGTTTTCAATTTCTGTCCCTGAGGTTGCTGGTGCTAATGACTCAGGCTCAAACGAAGAAACACTTTCATGTCTCTCTTGATTAACTCAGAGCTGGAAAACACTTTGGAAACTTTGGCGTGAAAGGATTGCAATGCCCTCTTCATTTGCCCTGAGCAACTGTCTGAAGATTCTTCAAAGTCACACGAGATTAAGATATGTGGCCGTCCCATCTTCCCACCTTATTTTTGAACATCCAAACCCCGAAAGATCACATTTGATTAGTCCGAATCTTAATAGGCTTCCAACATTTAATTATTACATGATTATATTTTTGCGGCAGTTTTGCCTCTCCACTCCAATACCCTGCAATATTAAATATAATATTACACTCTACTGAGCCCCCCAAAAATTGTATTTACTCCTTTTTTTTTTATCTCTTGAGATAAATCCATAATTTCTCAACCAGAGAAAGTGATCTGCTGAAGTCAATGCGCACACTCATGTGGGAGAGGTAGAGATAAAGGGAATAGTACAAATATCCAGGCCCGTGTAGAACTACAACAGCACTCATTGTCACTGCGGCCTTAAAGTCACCTTTGTTTGAGTAAATGTACATATGTTTTTTTCAGTTTTAATGGATGCATTTGTGTTAAAAATGTATTCATAGATCTGACTTGGTAGCGATCTGCTCTTAAGTAGAGATAAGGCTGTAAAACATTGCATTTTAAAGCGTAGAGGTGATGGTTAGGGAATTAAAAAAATTCACTCAGTTCCATCATTAGTGCCCTGCTCAAGTGCACCATGATCAATGTACTTAGGGGAGTGATCGCATCATCCATTCTGTTGTTGGATCAGACCTCCACTGCCACAAGTATTGCCTAATGGCCTGTCTGTAATTGCTCAGGGTCAAAGACCTATAATGTAAACTGTGAACATGTTCAAGATGCAGAACGTCAGCCTTATGCTTGATGTGAGCTGAATTGCACTGTGGCCTACACTGCAAAGTGTTTTACACAAGTCAAGGCGGAGTCCCGCCTTATCTTATTCTGAAACCAATTTCATATTGCAACTTTCACCCCTTTAAATGAGTTTACCATTTAGATGTTCTGTCTTTAAAGGTTTGACTCACTATGCATTCAGTCCAATGCATGTATGTATTATATCACTCAAGATTCCAGTGACATGACATGTGCTGTTGTTGCCTGGCTACAGCAGACATGTTAAGGCAGTCAAAGCTAAGGCACACAGTTTTATCAAAAGAGATGAATGCAAAGCGACACGTTCTTCTGACAGCAGACACACATTTGAACCAGCTACATTACCAGTGGTGACACTCAATGAATGCATTGATTTTATCCTCCCAATCAGACAGAGGCACTGGAGACACATTTGTCCTACAAAAGAGTTTTGAAAAAGTGTAAATTATGGTATACAGTAGCTTTCACTCTGCATACAACTCAAACTATATATATTGCCGTTTCCTCAAATACTAAAATTATGTAATTTGACATTGTAGGTCATCTTGGGACTGAGAAGTTAATTAATTACATTATCAGGACATTACTCCATTATGGAATTATTGCCACCTTGAAAAGGACACAGCGCAGACTATAATAACTCCAGGCCTTAGATAGTCTAGTTCCTTAAGCATAAGTGACAACGTTTTAATTCAATACTGGTGGAGAATGGACTTTCATGGATAGGATAAGTGGTGATTAATTATTAGTTATTTAATTTTCTCCTGATATTAAATGAATAAGCAGAACAAATACTATAATTAGAATGGGTCTGGGTCATTCTCCCCCTGGCACTGATATCGTAGTTACATGGACATGCGGAAGACTCAAATGTTAGGGTTGGGGTGTTTGAGCCATTGTTGCACTGGTTGATGTGACCACTTGGCCGAAGGTGGATTTATCATTTAATTTTGTAGAACTGTCATTACCAGGCAGTCTCTGCTTGTCATTTCCATGTTGAAAATGTAATTTAAGGTTTGGTGTCCATAAGTAATGCATTACAGTGAGCCTCCAAACATCCAGGAAAAGAAAACATAGATGTAAAATAACAAGAGGAAATAAGTTAGCAAATATAACTCCAGAGCCAGAACAAAAATATTGCCATCTAATGACTTCCTTCTAATGAAGTGATGATCGCGACACCAACTAGTAGCCCTAACCTTAACCAAACATTCAGAAATTATAGGAAGACCTTGAAAAAAGCATGGAACTGAAAAGCAGGGTTTACAGCATGCTATTTGGTTTACGGGCTCTGTGACACTCGCTGCCCGATGCTTGAAAAGAAGAAATATAAGTAGCATTTTATTCTTACCTCATTGATTTTCTGATAACTCAGTTTACAGCTCTCAATTGATTCCCCGGATGGACTCGCGCTTGTTGATGCGTCAGCACCTCACTCCTTAAGAGTGATCCAAAGGAGATTAATCCATGCCGCTTGACAGTAGCATCTGGCTCCAGAGGAAGAGACTGATTCATCAACACGTTAAAGAGACACTGTCGTTCAGTCGGTGCTGCACACGCGGTTGAATCCCAGGAAAACAATCACAGGCAAGAGGTTTTTTTGACTGTCTCAGCTGATTCATTCTCATAGAGGAAAAAGTCTGAGCTATGCCAGGATTTTGCACAAAAACGTCATTCCAAGATGCAGCATGGTTTACCTCAAATTATTCTGCAGCTTTGCAAAAGCATTTCTGCAAAATAAGGACGGTTCAAAGGGAGAAACAGTTACTGCAAAAGCATGAGAAAACCTTTAATTCAAAATGTGATTGAATGAGCCAGGCCAGCATGAAAACAAACATTCATTGACTGATGAATACACACATTAACTAAGGTGAACTGAAATTTGCATGCCAATGCTTAGGCGCACGAGAGACGGGCTAGACAGCAGACACGGGGACGAAAGAATAATCTGGTGAGGAACGAGGGCGAGCAGACTATATGGAGGGGGTGGGTTGATTGATGGATGAGGATCAGGTGTGTCTCGTTGAGTAGGCCGGCTCCCTAGCAGCAGCGCCCATACTGAATATCCAAAAGTCATAATGCTGGAAACACAAGTCCAGAAACATTCCATAAGCCTGATGAGGCACTCTGCTTTTCACAAAGGAACATATAAAATATCTCCATTTTAGTCAAATATAATAAATACCAAGTTGAGATCCACATGCTTTTATTGAAGTACAACAGTTTTTGTTGTAATTCCAATCATTTTTACAGATTTACATTTGGTGATAATAGCGAAGTGAACCATTAGCCTTTATGGAGGCCTGCAGTCTCCAAGAGCCTTGGGGTTATTGGTAGTATGAAGAAATCATTTCAATAAGACTGTGTGATGCCAGCCTTGGGATCTGTCCTGTTAATGCATTTCGTCCAAAGTGAAAAGGTTTCAAGAGATACGTGCATATCTGCATACATTCTTGTGTCTTCAACAATGTTTTTAGAAAAATGAAATATGACTTCAACCGTTATAGATTGTGAAAATGATAATGAGGCCGGTCTACTGTGGATAGGTTGCGTGTCCCTGAAGGCCACGGCTGCCTTCGGGGACACACAGCAGCTCGTTGGTCAGAGATCCCAAAAGCAATGGCACACCAGCTTTGAAAGAATTTACTTCTTGATGTGCTTTTTCAAATGTACTAAATTCCATCCATATGTTGCCATAATGTGAATGAAAATCAGCTTCGTCACTCTGGAATTAGACAGAAATAACTGATAAGTGACTCATCTCTAAGTGGTTCATGAATAACTTTGATTGGTGATTGGAATGGGTCAAGGACAAACTTGGGGATTATTAAGAATGCAAAAATCTGATTAGATTCATAAGTATCTGTGAAACGGCTTTCTTTATGAGCCATTCGGTATCACGTTGGAGTATGCTGGTCTTTATTAATTATTGAAACTTCCACACATTCCTAAAACCACTTATCAACTAATCATTTAGAATACTTTATCCGATTATTCCTTGCTCCTTAGGCAGTACTCGTATGTTTGTGTACATTTTAATTAAGTGACACCCTTATTCATGATACCAGCTTTTGTCCTGAAGGTATATTTCACCTTTAATTTACATTTCAGTGAATATGTTTTTATAAATGGCACACAATCTGTACATTACACCAGAGCATTTGGTAAAGGCCAGCAAAAACAGATCCTCCTTTGTGGAGACATTATTGAAAGGGTCCAAAAACAAAATCGTTTTGTTGTGAAAATTTACCCTGACTTCAACTGGATCTGTTTCCTCAGGTATTAAAGAGAGAACTAGGGAATACAGGAGGACACATAGAACGGGAGAGCCTGAAAACACTGAGGAAGCAGAGAGGATGTTCTGGCAGAGAACTGTCCAGAGAGGCAGGAGCTGATCAGGTGAGATGTGTAACAGGTGCGTCTCGTTCAGTTCAACAATCCTCCGCAGCTGTGCAGGGGCAGAAATCAACCTGCAGCAACAGTCACCATAGCAACCCTCACAAATGGGGTTTAATGTTAAAATGTAAAAATAATTCCTGCTTTTGAATCACGCTTGTAATCCATGCATCATGATGAAGTGTCTAGAAAGTAAAACGTTAAATATGCTTGCCAAAAAAGAGAGAAACATTGAGGATTAAAGTGGGAAGTGCCCTTCATCTTTAATTTAACAATCTGATCTTCAAAGAACTCAGGAAAGCGTGCTAAGATCTACAAACTGGGAGATTCTTTGAAAAGAAAGATACTGTGATTGTTTTAATGAGACGTAAAACAACAGAATGTGAAAGACCACATAAAGTGAGACATTACACAACCCAACCGTAAATATATCACGGGAAAGTTTTCATAAAAACTGTTGTCAAGGTGCAGTTTGAGGGGCCGTCATTCCTGATGTTTGTGTCTGACAGTGGTAACCCCCCCAGCATGGGCAGCACAGCCATGTTGTTGTCTTTCTTGTAAAGAAAATTAACAATCATCTGAATTTAATTCGGGACAAACAAAAAAAAAAAACGGAAGTCACCAGATGAATCTACTGACAGACAGGTAGTAAAATGTATTTACCAAAAAAGAATCCCTACTCCTTTAATTTTGAAGAAAAAGCTGAGCATGTTCCAGCAGGCTCAGCATAGTAACACACAAAGTCTGGCGGTGGGAGGGCATTTTCCTGCCAAGCAAAGAGGACTAATTTCCAACCATATTAAAGCAATTAGAGATGCAAATGTATTTCATGAAGCTTCATCAACAGTGAAGCTTTATGGAAAACTCCAAGACAGCTGGAAACCATTATTCTAGTGATCATCCTGAGAAGTACGTTTTTTGTAACAAAATCAATTTTGAAATTAATTGCTATTTTAATTGCAATTATTGGTTTTAAATCAATTTGACCTCTTGTGGTAATAACTGTTTGAAAACTCTCGTTTCTAAAATGATAGTGTTGCTGTAACATTATTGAAATAAAGATAACGATTGGTTTATAAAAAAAGAAATTCTTCTAAATTATAATGCTAAACATTTAGCAATTATGAAGCAGCTCAGGACGCCAAAGTTGCCGCATATCATAATTCTTGACTTCGCTCTGTCTTCTACGTGCTCACTGAACTCTTTACTTTTGGTCTGAAGGCTGATCAAAGGCTTCAAACTTGAGATGGTTTTAATGAGAGTTTCCGACTGCCAATTATTCAGAATGACCTAATTGCATGTGCACACACACGCACACACACACCTCCTGTAGTCCGTTATCATCTGATTTCCTGTCTGCCCTCTCTTTTCAACATGCAGTTATTGCGTAAGTGTCTCGGTGTGCAAGAGAGAGAAAATCATGAGTGATCAATAAAAAGATGTGTGCACATCAAAATAATTGCTAAGAATATTGATTTTAAGGCAATTTACCAATTTATGAATCTCATTTCAGAGCTTTCTTTATGAATTTAATAAAACTAATTTACATGACTGGCACTTTGAAGATATCTCGATTTTTGTATTTCAAATTCTGTTTTCATGTTTTAATTGATTTTAAATAGTCTCTTCTGACTTCTACATTACTGAAAATAATGTCAGCATGTTTCTGAAGAAAACATCATCATGTTGCATATTGTGTGTCCAGAATGTATATTATACAAGTTATGAAAGAGAAAGAAAGTTGTTATTGCTGTTAATGCTAACGAATGCTGTATACAACACCAAAGTTCATTCTTTCATTCATCTTCTTGAAGACAAAAACAAGCATAATCATCTTCTGTTGCTTTATTCAAAGTTATGGGAGAGAAGCAAGGTACACCCCGGATGAGACGGCAGTTATTGTACGGCCACATGAAAAACAGACAACTAGTCACGCTCAACCTTGGACACATTATCAGTTAAAGAGTAATAGAAAATGCCGCTTATGAAAACATCTTCCATAAAAACACAAATGTATTAAACCTAGGCCACTAATGTAGGCAAATCTCAGTGTGTGTGTGTGTGTGTGTGGGCGTGCGAGAGCAAGAATCACTGATTCATATTCCTTGAATGACTTGAACAATTTATTTTTATTGGGGTAAGGGAGGCGGGGGTGCTTTGAACAGCAGCACCTGTGGGAGAAGAGAACCTGGCAGCAGGTGAAAATGAAATAAAATAAAATATATTATCCATGCTAAGCATGCCGAGGTCATTTAAAGTATTTAAGCATAATCTATTTGACACTAGAGCTGTAATCTTATTATATTCATACATTTTAGTTCATTCTTTCATTCATCTTCTTGAAGACAAAAACAAGCATAATCATCTTCTGTTGCTTTATTCAAAGTTATGGGAGAGAAGCAAGGTACACCCCGGATGAGACGCCAGTTATTGTACGGCCACATGAAAAACAGACAACTAGTCACGCTCATGCTCAGACCTATACGGACAATTTTGATGTGACCAATTCACCTACATTTCATGTATTTGGTGGTGAGCGGGAAAGCCAGAGAACCCGGAGAGAGCCGATGCAGACGCGGGGCGAACAACCAAACTGCGCACAGAAAGACCCCGTGTGGAATCGACCCGGAAAATATTAGTAACTTGTTCCAAATGGTTCAAGCAAATCCAGTATAGCTATAAAAAATATATATATATAAAAAGAAAACATGGTGAAGTTGGCTCTTGTGTACTATTTAGTTTTAGAGCGGTAGATTAAGAAGTCATTGAGTTCACAGTGTGTTTGTCTTTGAAGTCACACGTCTTTGTCTTTCACCACAGATAATTATCCCCATTAGCCGCCCTTTATTCTGGCCTCGGGGTGATGGATGCCTCTTTGCTCCTACCGATAGTAGCCCTATTTTACTTTCTTATTCTAGCGAAGCTCTGAAATCCACTATGGCGTATCTGTGAGAGAAGCTTGGGAAATGGTTTTGTCTGCAGCGGGATTTAAAGCATAGGGAAAGTATCAAAGTGTGAGAAGCAATTAAAGTGTTCAGGAGTTTCTCTCTCACTTGCTCCTCTCAATTTCACTGTATAAATGCACATTAGACAGGAGCAAAAATTGGTGTGGGCTTCTTTGTCCATGTGTGATCTACATTTGATGCTTCAGTGTTCAGATTGGTGTATTTATGAGAAAGTATATGCGTGTGAAAGTATGTGTGTGGGCATGCAAGATTATGTATGTGCGTTGGCAAAATTGCCTGGCAGCTGTGTATATGGACGATCCGGTTTTTGAGTGTTATGGTGTGATGGACACAAATCTTTCCAGTTCTACCCATTTTCCAGGCTTCAAAATATAGAGGGGCCATCTGTCCCACACCCCATTGCCTCTGGAAACCACACTTTACCAAAACCCACTCCAGTGTGTCTGTAAGCTCTTAAATCATGCAGATTTTAATTTAGCAATATAGCTCAAAAAAGGCAGTGATATATTGTGATGCTAAGGGGCGCTGTTCACCCTGAGGAGAATTGTGCTGAAAGAAAGAAAGTGCACATCATTATATTAAACCCTGGCAAACAACAAAATCGATTTCTTAATTTGAATCTTTACGTTTGAAATCCGAGCCTTCCTGGAATTGGTGCTCAAAACAATATTTAGTGGTGTTTTGTTGCAGCTCTGCAGCCAATAGGCTCTGACTATAAATGTCTCCACAGAGGACAGGGTTAGCAACAGTAATGCAAAGCAGTACTTAAAGGGAAAGTTCACAAGTTCACACAGGCCTGAAAATGCAGTCAACATCTACGCAGATATGCAGAGATTGCAGTTTCTCGTTGATCTTTAGCAGTACATGTATGCAAACGGTGTACATGATGTAGTTTAACACCTTCAGATTAGCAGCGAGAGAAAAAAAACCTAATGTTTTAAAAATGTAATGTTTTAAAATCAGTTCAGGTGACAGAGACTGAATTCCACCCGCTAGCTATGTGGAATCAGTTTCTATTTGGTTTTGTAATTGTAATTTGGCGCATTTTCTTTCTATTTTTTAATTTCTGCTTGTCTTGCAAATGTTTGAATGCTTATTTTTCTGTACTAAAAAAACCCCCGAACAAACCCCATTTCCCACCAACAATATTTAATGGCTACAATTTGATTTTAAGGTACACTGTTGCTTTAACAAACAAGGTACATTTTGTTATGCAGTGGATGACCCCCCCCCCCCCCCCCAGTTAAAAAAAAACAATCATTAACATAGTTTTTCTTGCCAGCAGATTCTGACTGTGTTCATCATTAACAAATGCCAGCAAACTCTGCCAGCACATTATCCTCAGACTGCTGGTCCAGGTGAAGCACCGTAGTTAGAATAGCAAACACTTAATCTCCCCGAGTCTGAAAGGTGCACTAATGAACAGTCAATGCAGAGGACTTTCACATATGATATAAACTCAATTGTTCCGTGGCCAGGCCTTCTGCGCTGCATAATAATTCTTCAGACTGCAGTGAATTGCCGCAGCCCCAGCTGCTCCACATCTCCCTGATGAGTCTCCAGGTGCTCCTCATTGCTCCAGAGTATGTCAAGCATCCTCTCCAACCACGCTCTGTTAAGACGCTCTAATGGCCTAGCCATATGCTGGAAGTTGAGATTTTCTCACAAGTGCTGGTGACTTCCAGAGTGTATAATCAGAAGTCAGCTTCCTGAGCCCTGTTGGGGTCCTTATCTTCGTCTTTCAGTTTGCACCTCGCTCTGCAGCTACCTGCCAGCGCTCTGCTGTGCCGTGCCTCTTGTTTGTCATCCTCCAGTCAGCACTTCTCACTGCAGTCTGCCTGCTGCTGCTGCAAGTCTGCAATTTTACCCTAATAGCTTCTGTCCTTATTTCTGCATTGTTGTGGCCAAATGTTCCACATTTAAGCCGAGCATATGTTAAATATTTTTAAAGTCAAGACTGATTTTGAAAGGTGAATACGTGTCACACAATTAAAATTTAAAAAAATAACAGGGCTGGATCTCATTTACATTTTTGTGTCTGGGGGGGGAGATGATTGCACATGAACTCAAGGGAAGAATCTGGGGAATGATTGCATAGGATCAACCCTCCTGTGTGGGCATGGTTTAGCAGTTTTTTGTCCTATTTTCCTGATTCAGTGAACCAAACTGACATCTAAAATTATGGAGTAGATTAAAATGAGCTCCACAAAGTACCTGTGTGATTTCTTATGATTGCAACGATTGCCATCCGTAATCTTTAAAGTCGGACCTACGCTTCAAGCGACCTTTCACATTCATGAGAAAGCTCACATTGCATCAAATTATTACAGCCGGTCTACAATCCTGGGTCTTAACACATCAATTGGGGCCAAACTTCCTTTAGCCAGACTAATTCTCCACAGGTTAGGCTAGTTAAGATAACTGCCAGCGCACACAACATACAGTACTATCCATCACCATTGCAAACAGCAGTTATGAGAGAGCGAGAGAGCAGCAATCGTCCTGCCTGAGGAGGAAGCCTCATTATTGGGGTCATATGAAGATTTAAATGAATCACAAAAAGAGAATACAGCTTCCACAAATGCAAGAAGAGAGAATGGCTGGGAACAAATTGCTGACTAAGCGTGCAAGTAGAAAGTACCTCTGTTTAAATATGTTTTAATGCAGCCTTCTAAAACCTTGGACACATTATCAGTTAAAGAGTAATAGAAAACGCCACTTATGAAAACATCTTCCATAAAAACACAAATGTATTAAACCTAGGCCACTAATGTAGGCAAATCTCAGTGTGTGTGTGTGTGTGGGTGGGCACGCGAGAGCAAGAATCACTGATTAATATTCCTTGAATGACTTGAACAATTTCTTTTCATTGGGGTGAGGGAGGGGGGGTGCTTTGAACAGCAGCACCTGTGGGAGAAGAGAACCTGGCAGCAGGTGAAAATGAAATAAAATAAAATATATTATCCATGCTAAGCATGCCGAGGTCATTTAAAGTATTTAAGCATAATCTATTTAACACTAGAGCTGTAATCTTGTTATATTCATACATTTCAGCTGCCGAAAAGAGACCAACGTGAGCCAAGCTCAGCCCGAAGAAATGGTTTTGTAAATCAACATGGGAAGACAAAGTCATCTATAGGGACTACAGGGAGGGGCAGCATCTGAATCTGTGCCACCTCTGAGGCAGGAGTGCATGAAAGGTAGGCTAAGAACATGGAAGATAACACAGAGCACATGTAATTCGTAAGCTAAAGCAATTCTGCAACACTGATGGAAATTTGTGAGTAACTATTGAAGCCACCAGAAATCACCCAGGACCCATCTACAAGAAATTGGATATTGATGGACGGATGGATGGACAGATGTCTCTTATAAGCCTGCCCATGTCATTATCGTCTCTCCTGTGCGGTTATGCAACTGTCCTTTTTGGCCTCCCTGTCCTCGGGCAAGCAATGTTGTGAATCACGACACACGCAGCAATGAGTTCACGTGTCCTTTGTGAAGCCACTTTCCAACCTGCGTGTGCCAAACATGGTTTGTTGCTCCGGGCATGCGTCTGTGACTCATGGCAGAGAGGTGGGAGATACAGCAGGCAGGCAAAGCTATGAAGCTATGAACAACTATGAAGTTGTTTTATAATTGAGATTGAAACATTGGAGCCAGGCTTTCGTGAGTTCCCCCCTTCTTTTTAGGAGCACCCTGATAAATAATATGCTCATTTCTGAATGGTCAATCCTTTTTCACTCTTCAAGGAATTAAAGTGAAATTGTTTTTGGCTTTTGAGCCATTTTTTATAATTACTGTTAAGATGCCCTTCAGAAGAATGAAAGGTCACAGAAATTCAAATTTAGTTGTCTTAGCAACGTGACCCATGGTGGAGTGATTATTCATGTTTCCCTAAAGGTTGGTAAGTCATTCTAGTCCTGAAGCACAAAGCTTCGTCATTACGCTGCCAGGACATGCCTGATAAGTATGGTGGTTTTCTTAATGATACATATAATGTGATGTATATATGTTTACATACATATATATTATATGTGTATACATACTCTGCTTTTAGAAACACAAGCATAGAATTGCATATGAACACTATTGTGCTATTACCGGTACTCCTTTTTCTCTAAATCAGTTCAACCTTTTCTCTCCCTGTCCCCATCTGACAGTTAAATGTCTTCTCTGTGTGCATTTTATTTTCTACAATGATTTCACTGCCGGGCTTGTTATAAAGCTCCAAATATGTATGAATTCGACTTAACAATAACAAAACATACACACACACAAATAATGGAAAGAGGGAGGGGAAAGAGAGAACAGAAAGCAGCGGGAGAGGAAAATAGGTGTCTGAGAGAAAAACGGATCAGTGAGGGAGAAATGCAATTTTCCACTCCTCTGGCACAAAACAACATCACTTTGCATCATTTTGCAAAGAGATGAGCAGCAAGTATGCTTTTCATTATCATTTGCATCCCATAGTCAAAGTGCATGGGAATAGTTGATATGTCAGAGCCCCTTATCAGCAAGCTGTATAATATAACAGTATAAGTACCTACCGGAGAGACTGGACTCCACTATAATATCAAATCATGCGCTTGCCACATCCGTACATATCAACCCACTGTAATGTGCCATACTTGCATTTATACTGCTGTAGGATTCATGATTTCTAAATTATCCAGGCCTTTATCATGATAGCACTGCTGTTGGAAAGTTGCTCACTCAGTTTGTGTTTAATTATCAAATGGCTGAATTGTTTTTTTAATGCAGTGGAATGAAGGCTAGTGCCAGCATTTCTTGCATTTAGAGTCCAAATTTAATTCTGCAGTTTTAATTAGACACACAGACAGGCCCCAAACCGACTGATCTCTGTCTCCCTCTGCGACCATTTCAAATGCTACTAATACTAATGAAGTAAATTCAGTGACTCCCATACTTGTTGAACCGCTCAGCTGAGATGCTCAATGTTCAAAAAGATTGTACCGTACCTTATAAACTTTACCGAGGTTTAATGAGGATAGAGAATTTCTACTGCCAAAATTCATATGATTAAATTATATTAAGGACAATAAATCAAGAAAAGAAAAAAGCGCCTGAGTGAGCTGTTTTTCGGAAACACGTGACTCCAGAAGTCTGGATCCACCAACGATAGCAGAATGAGACACTGTATTTGTGTCTTAATTAGTGGTGCAGAAGCAGAAAAAGGAAATCCATTCATCTTCTGAAGCGCTTAGTCCAGGGGGGGGCAAACGTTTTGACACGCGGGCCGCAATGGGTTCTAAAATTTGACAGAGGGGCCGGACCCGGAACAGACGGACTGTCTGTGTGAACGAATATAAATGACATGTGAGAGCATTACATGAAAGGGTTTGTTCTTTTACATGCAGCATTACAGGGAACAGGGCAAAATGATTGAGGTTTAATTATAATAAAATGTAATATAATGATACAATTTGGACAAGTTCAGCAGGCCGGATTAAAGAGCTCAACGGGCCACATATGGCCCGCGGGCCGTAGTTCGCCCATGCCTGGCTTAGTCAGTTACCGGACCGGTTATCGTGCTGGAGCCTATCCCAGCAGTCAACTGGCAAGAGGCGGGGTACAAGCTGGACAAGCCGCCAGTTCATCAGAGGGCCACACAAAGACAGACAATCATTCACACACAGACCACTGTGCCACCACGCTGCCCGACACGAGACATGAGATGAAGTTCATTAAAGTAAATCCTTACAAAAAAGATCCAAACAAACACTGCGAAAATCAAGCAGAATTCTGCCCCTGTAAGTCAAAACCCGGTGACGACAACAGGGTGGGCAGATGACTGTACAGATTTTTAAGGAATAATGCAATAACATACAGGAGGAGTGCTGCAACCTTTCTTCTTCCAAAATTATTGTACTGTTGATGGAGTGCTGAGAGTCAAAGGACAAAACACACACACACACTGTAAATCATCAACTCACCCGCTGCTGCTTTGACCTTGCTATGATTTACAGAGAAAGATGACGAGCTGTGCCTTGTAGCAGTAGAGCAGAAAGTCTCATCTATTTTTAGGTTATGCACGAACACGTTTAATCTCCATGCCAAAGTTTTAGACTCATAGGGGGAGGGGGGGGGTGGGGGGGCTGCAAGGGGGAACATGCAGGAAGATGAGGATAAACAAAGCCTGGGGAATGGAGAGCATAGAGACTTTCCTGAAAGATAGGGCAGGTCAGTAATTGGAAGTCGTAGGTGATCAAGGGAGCAAGCAAATGGCATTTTAAGCATTCATAGTCGGATGGATGTGATGATACACAAACAATAAATCAAAATGTTTCCTTCAGAGGATTACCAACAATATAGATTACTTATTTCATTCTGAATTAATAAAAATAATGATGTTTAGATGAAGTAAATCTTGATATTGGGTTCAAAGTTATTTCTAACCACAAAGTGACTGCGCCCGGTATTTATTGACATCCGACAAACTCTAAACTTCACATATGTCCTTAGAAGTAAGAAATTATGTTCTTCTCGGATAGAATTTAACTTGTATTTAGTTTGTATTAAATAAATACATTTTGTTTAGTTTGTATTTTGAATTTAATGATTTGTTTTTGTTAACATTAGGTGGGGTGATGTGGGCCGTGCTGGTTTGTCCTGCAGAAGGAACTTAGGATGGATTTATCTGCATTGACTATTTGACGTGGTTTTAAAGTTTGTATTGAAAAATGCCAAAAAAAAAGGAAAGATACAAAGAATAAAGCAGAGAGAGAGCAGCAGGTTAAGACAGAAGCAGCCTTCTGAAACTAAATCTATTCCCATCTCATATGCCCTCAGTGCCCCCCCCCCCCCCCCCCCTGCCCCCCATCACCCCATGCAATGTCTGCCTGGTCAACCATAGGACTCTTCTCTGTGCACACACATAGCCACACTCGCACAAGTACACACAGACTCACAGAATGATTTCCCTGCTGCTTCTCCAACTGGCTTCATGTCAGCTTCAGTCTCCACCATCATGAAGACAAATGCAAGTTGTGGTCAGACCCGGGGGGGCATAAAGCTCCTCTCGCTCACCCTTTTTTCCACTTTTCCCCATGTGATATGTGTCTACAGTAAGAATTTCTTACAGTTCAGATATTTTCTGCTTCTCAGTGCATTTCTCCCTCACTGTTCTGTTAATTGAACATTAGAGACATAACTTACAAACACTAGTGTACGCAGCGACCCAGCAAAACTGCGTGAACTGGTGAAAGCTAACATTTTCACTGAACCTTTTTGATGCAACAGCGCAAATATGATTAATAAAAGTTCTTTGTTATTGTATATTGGTCTTCACACACACACATCATTCTCTTAAATCAGGTCTCTCTATACTATGAGGCACAAATTGTAGAGCTTTAGCACAGTTTTATTAAAATTCATCCTTTTGATTCTTGGGTTAAGAGTATTTCTCCCACTGCCTCCTTGTAGCATCAGTGTTATGTGCTGTGGAAAATGAGTTGTAATAATATGTCTGACATTTCTAATTATAATATTTGCAAATAAAAATCAACAAATATTAAATGTGTGGTACCAGCTTTGTCTCAATCCTTTTGGATTTGTCTATATCCATATGGGTTGGGCCTGCCCCAGAAAAACAATGTGAAAAGGTCAGTGCATATCAGCAGTTTGGCTATCAGCCTCCTAATTAGACTCATTGATTACACAAGCTTGGCTCAGTCGGCCTAAAGATAACTGTCTAAGCCGACATTCTGTCAATCCAAAGGCTTCCATAACGTAGGAACAGGTAAAAAGGCAAGGCCTAAAATAGAGGAGCCGGCGGCATCACTTAAATGTGTTATCCAAATTCCTTTTTGATCACAAAAGCTTTCCGTCTCGACTACGACAACAGACGTTCAACTGTGGAACCACGTGTTCCACTTCCAAATGGAGAATACAAAAAAAAGGCACAACTAAATTATATTTAGAGTCATTCCAGACCAGATGAAGAATGGATGGAGTTTCCTGACTCGTGCTGGCAGTGATAGGGTCATCATGTCCTCCAAATTAAATAACAGAATAGATCATTTGTCATTGCTGACCAACGCTACAGAGTCACATGCGCTCAGTTTCCAGCTCATCTGGTACACCAAGGCCGTTCGCAAAGCCATGAGAGAGCTGTTGATTCAATGTTGGAGTCATTTGTCAGTGGTTCAGATTGTGGTGCTGTACAGAACAGAACAGAAATCAATTCTGGTTCTGGTTGATTATTCCAAACAAACAAAGTTTTGGTTGTAAAACATATTAAAGGTTGAAATAATTATCTCCCCAGCAGTTGTTTCATGTGACCCAACTGAGCTTTACGGTGACAACGGCGCATAATATTTTTCCTAATGGGCCTGATTCACGATTCAGACACAATCAGCGGCTAAGACACTGAACTTATTTGGATTTGTGTGCTGGAAATAGGAATCCTGCTGGGACAAATCAATGCGGTTCTGCAGCTAGCCCACTACCCTATTGCCAGCAGCAGGGCAGAGCGAATTACAGCAGGAAAGAAATGCCCAAATGAAACAAATCGTTGGTATGCTCAGACTGATTAGTGCCATTGGGGGGAAAAAAATAAGAGTGTTTATTTCTCTGCATTGACACAACGGTCACATTTTGGCAGGGAAATCTGACTGGCTGCTCTCCAAATCTGACATCCAGAGGTTTGTAGCCCCTGCAGAACGTATACTGGCATGTACTTCCTGTTTCATTACAGGTCCAGTATTACGGGTATTTAGTCTAGCCTAAGCTGCAAGGTAAAGTATGTCTAGAGTAAGCGATTTAACAAAAAACTGTTTATTGCATTTCTTAAAATGCATGATTAATAATGGGCATAAATTGGGGCCATCTAATTTTAAACCTTGCACAGCTGTGTGAAAGTTGGAATGGACAGTTAATGGGAAGGTGTGTCAAACTTTCGACTGTTGCCGTATCTTCTGGAAAGAACGGCATGCAATATAACTAGTTCTCCACGTGCACTCTGCTTAAGCAACAAATAACATACACTCCTTTCCTCTCTCTATGTAGTTTTGCTTTCAAAATCTATGCAATGCAATTACTTTTTGGAATAAGTTATTATATTTAACATAAGTGTTGGAAAGTGTTTGTTGTTGTTGCATTGCATTGTGTATATATTGCATCAGCAACATTGCACTGCTTCATCACACTATATTGCACAGGCACCACAGTTTCCTCATCCTCACAGTCATCTCATTATGAAAGCTAAATTAGCCATGGAGAGTACCTTCAGAACACGCTGCGGTTTTACAGCAACCATCAGTCACACCTCACAAATACTTCATCATGTAATTGAATATCGAGTCTACCAGGGCCCTTCGTAACTGACCGACCCTCTGCATGCAAGTAATTGCACAAAGAGACGAATCAGTGGAAAAGACACACGGATATGTGTTTGCGTATATTGCAGTGTCCCGTTCAGAGGGGGGGGGGGGAGCCTCTGAGTCTAACCAAATCCAGGTGGTGAGGATGGCGTTTCTCGCTGTGAACGCC
The DNA here is from genome assembly GCF_040956055.1 of Brachionichthys hirsutus. NCBI lineage: Eukaryota > Metazoa > Chordata > Actinopteri > Lophiiformes > Brachionichthyidae > Brachionichthys > Brachionichthys hirsutus. Next base: position 4,196,886 of record NC_090906.1, on the reverse strand, counting down.
ATGCTGCTGACAGTTCAGACTGCAGGAAGAGTCTTTCAGATGTTTAGATATCATTATGATAACGTCACAATTCACACAACTACAAAGAAGGGTAACCAAATTAGGTATTACAATTGTGTAAAGATCAAAGGGTTTCACGTGACCAGGCAAAATCATACTACCAACACAGCCAAGGCATTTATCATCATCATTGTCACTGTCACCAGTAACACTAATGAAATCTGTTAAAACAAACATGTAAAAAAGATAGAACACTTTGAGTCAAAAACTGGGAGAGTAAAACTACAGCTCTTAATTTCACGTCAGATTAGCGACGAGGAGGAGGAGGAAGAGGATAGAGAATATGAACCGGCAGGTTCCCTGTCTGGTAATTCAGTCTCAGTATGCAGAAGAACTAGGAGTGGATTTGCTTTGCAAACATATTTGCTATGCTGAGCATAGATCTAGATCTGTGTATCCTCCACCTTCTGGCTGTAAAGACACAGAAGCAGATTTTAACTATTACATTGTTTGGATGTTTTCTCGCTTTTAGAGATTTGACCACTTCTTTTTTCAGATGTGGTTCTTTTAGAAGAAGAGAAAAGAGTCTTTATTATATTATCAAAGACAACCATCTATTTTGCCATTAGCTGTTAATTCTTTTCCAGCTAATGAATTTAGACCATCTTATCTGCCCTAATTCCCAAACACCTCTAAGCCTTCCAGATGCCTCCTGCTGCCCCCTATGTTCATCCTACAGTAATACAGTCTGTACAGCCAGCTGTGGTGTAATTAATTTCTCATTAGTGTAGGCAATAATGACTATCTCGAAAATCTTTCTTGTACCACCACACACACACACACACATTATCTCCCCATTGCCAGCACAGCCCTGCTGGAGCAAAGTGTTCACATCCCCAAAAGAACGAAAACAAACAAACAACAATTAGCTTCTTGTAGACAGGGAGAATGGTAGACTGGTCTCCTGAAAATTACCCCTCACTGAGGAATGGGCAACTGAGGCTTTAACTTCAGGTGTTCTTTAATGAACTGTCAGCATCGAAGCAAATATTTCCTCCGCATGTACCAGTAGTTCCCAGAGAAATCAGTGACGCACACAGACAAAGCTGCATCAGCAGCAAATCAGTTAAATGCAATAAAGACTACCGTTACTCACACAACGTCTGTCTTGCAGCAACTCAAATAGTAAGATATCTTCGTATCAGCAGGAGCTTGTGCGTATGGTCACACTTACCATGCAAAATAAAGCATTTGTTTCAGTCGATAAATATGTATTGACAAAAGAGTTAGAAATCTTGAAATTATTATTTTTTTCCTATAACATGCAGGGAGGAGACACTGTGTCATTCCATCTGGGACAAAGCTGCAGTAAATTAAATGTCCTCATTGTGCAGTTTTATCATGAAAGCATGAAGATACCCCAAGGAAATAAAAAAATATATTGTTTCCTGCCAAGCTTGATGTAATTTTAAGTCATTTGGAGAAATACATTGTTCTCACACCGTGACATCTGCAGCACAAGAGCGTAAAAACCTTCCTCATCCTGTGTTTCACGAGCTAATGTGCCTCTCACTCTCTGACTGCACCACAGCCATCGACTGCATATTTTAGTTCTTATTCTCCATCCTCACTCTATTTTCTAATGCATCCACAATGGTCAGAGCGTGACTCTCCAATGCTCCAGTTGCAGCAATGTTTTAAATTAAAACTGGGTTTTAATTGTTCCTTAAGTTGGAGCTTCGCTCTGTACCCCGCCTCTCGCCCGTTGACTGCTGGGGTAGGCTCCAGCATGACCCGCGACCCGGTAATGGACAAAGCTGTTCAGGAAGATAATGAATGAATGAAAAAAATGTCATGGGGCAACCCTGACCAAACTCATATGAGCGCTAAGGGAATATCAGAGAGCTGAAACGGATGTTGATAAGTCACATGAAACATTACCAAATGAAAACTTGCCGAACAATGAAAGACAAGACAGGACTGGCTAACAGGTGAAACTGACCGACAATTCAGAAGGAGGAAAAATGGACAGAGAAAGAAAAATCGAACTTTAAAAAAAATAAAGGGAACCCAAAACACACAATTTTACAAAACCGAAACGATGACATTTATCAATAAATGATAATATATGATTTCACCGCCACACAGCCTGTGTAGTATTTTGTGTGGCCTGTAAGGTGAGCTTTTTTATTCTGAGTTAAATTATGTTTGACAAAGTTATTGTAGCTTAACCATTTAGCTCCCACTGTGATGCGCCCATTTTTAATGCAGTTCAGTCTGGACTGGGGGTGGAGCGCTTGTCTTATCTGATTCACATACATGCATCCATAAATATGCACAAAATAAATGGATTCATACAGCTGTAAATAGGTAGCCTTCAATCAGATATAATGTCCAGACCCAAGTTATCAGTTAAATGAAAAAAAAAAGTGATTTGAGTCATTGTTATTTGCTATGGAAGGTTAGTCCTAAAACAACCAAGTCTGAATCACATATAACACAATTAAAAGTTTAAAACTCACAAAGTTGAAGAAGCTAAATAATTTAACACCACTCTCTCTCTCTAATGAATCATTATGTCAATTAAATACAAATCCATACCTTCTTACACAATGGAGCCTTTGACTTTACACAGAGACACTTTCTATCACTGAGTGCTCTCCCTAATTGGGTAAACAACAGGGTTGAATACAAGAGAGATCAACTTATTAGAGGGACTGAGAAGCTGAGGCCTTCACTGTTGTTTTGTTGAAATAGAATAGAATAGCATTTTATTGTCATTACACACGGTGATGCAACGAAATTAAACAGGCTCTGCGCAGTGCAAAAATCAAGTCCAGTACAATGCAAAATACACAGCCGATAAAAAAGATTGGGTAAAAAGATCAAGTATGAATAAAATAAATAAATTAAAAATAAAAATAAAATGACATAAAACACACATTAAAATATTTAAACTGAATTGTGCATGGAATTCATCCATCATTCGCCACTTATTCAGGGCCAGCTCACGGAGGCAACTGTCTCAAAAGGGATTTCCAGATTTTCCATGCCCCAGCCACCCTTTCCAGCTCTTCCAAGGGGGATCCTGCAGTATTCCCAGGAGAGTCCGCCTGCCCCCGCCCATCCTCACTACATTCTACAGATCACCACTGTGTGGTGTGGAGGCTGCAGTTCTTCTGACTGGAACAATGTGAGGAGAGTGGTGAGGACAATCATTGGGACTTCTCTCCCCTCCATCCAGGATATATTGCACAGAGACACTGCATTTCCCGAGCTAAAAACATCAGCAGTAGACTGTTTTCCCTGCTGGCCTCTGGTAAAGGGCTCTGCAGGACCACCAGGTTCTGTAGCAGCTTTGTCCCCAGCCCAGACCATCAGACTGTTGAACAGCAAATTTACTATACAGTGCATTATATCTTAAGTCTATTTTATTTATTATATTTGACATATAATATTATTATTAATTGATATTATCAGCAAAAATATCATCATTCAAATACGTAAACCAACTTCAGATTATTCATTTATTATCCAACTGCTTATTCCATCATCGGGTCGCGGGCCAAGCTGAAGCCAATCCCAGCAGTCAACAGGCGAGAGGCAGGGTACACCCCGGACAAGCCGCCAGTCCATCGCAGGGCAACACAAAGACAGACAATCAGCCACACACACACTCACACCCATGGGCAATTCAGCCTAAACTGCATGTTTTTGGTGGTAGGAGGAAGCCGGAGAACCCGGAGAGAACCCACGCAGACACGGGGAGAACATGCAAACTCCTCACAGAATGGCCGCAAGCCGGAGACGAACCTGCGACCATCTCGCTGCGAGGCAACAGTGCTCACCACTGCGCCACCGGGCCACCCTCAACTTCAGATTATTAGAGCATAATTATTTTGTATACAGATTTGTCAGTTCAGAAATGTATAGTAAGAAATTAAAGTTGATTAACTGCTATAAGAAAGTCTCTTAAGGAAACAATAATTATGTGTTTCTTTTATTTCTGCTAAAAGCAAAAAAATAAGATTAAAAGAAGACCCATCATACCCTGAGTGTTAATCAGGTCTATAGCCCTCATAATACGCATAAACCCTACTTAAAGTTTGTGAATCAGCAAAACATGGCCATTATACTCTGGCTAAGCAACCAAAGAACTGTGTATAAGAAGTCAGCATTAAACAATTCAGTCAAAAAAAAATCAATTCACCAAAATCCCCTCAGTGAATAGGTCACAGATATGATGGTTCTGTTCTTCAGCCTCGGACCGAGACTCACTATATTGTCATTCAAAACCACTTTGCATGATTTGAACAAAGCTTTGTTTCCTAGACCTTGTTGTGCTTATAAGTGACAATAATAAATAAATAAAAACTATATATATATATATATATATATATGAGAATAGAATACTATAAAAGCATAATAGATTAAAATAAAACTGAAAACTCCATTTGCAGGATGGGTTGAGTCACTGAAGATGCATGTAGCTCTTGCCCCACATTTCCATCGGGCCTTCCGGGGGCTTACACTTCCAAGTTATGTTCTGATGATCCGAGAGAGATTACTAAATGTCAATTGATGACGTATTGTGAATCTCTGCTGGGAGCGAGTTCCAGATTCTCTGCCACACAGTGAGAGCCATGCTGTTATATGATCTGCAGTTGTTGTGAATGATTGAAAGCAAGCCACATATCTGAGTGCTGTTTGTTCCAGGATGAGGCCATATGACTGTATATAGAAGGTCAGTCACATACTGGGGAGCAAGGAGATAGAAGGATTTGTAGGTGAGGAGGAGGATTTCGTGGCTGATTTGATACTTAATTGGAAGCCAGAAGCTGGACACGGGTGGAGGAGATGTGGTGTCAAAGCTTGATGCAGGTTGAAAAGCCAAAGAGCTGAGTTCTAGACATACTGTTGCCCTGAACAGAACTCCAATGCACTTAAAATAAAAATTTTACTCAAGTATCAACAATCTCACAGAGGACTTATTTTTCATTCCTTTGTGTTGTGTTCAGGGCTCACTGCATGGATGCAAAGACACGAATGCATCCTTCTGACTGTAGATTCATCTGTTTACATAATTCATGCTTATGCGAATGTGAGCTCAGCCGGCAAAGCATTCCTCGGTCAGAATGGGCCTCGCATCTTACAACAAATCAAAGCACAATACTGGCTATGGTCGACATTGCTTTGACTTCCACAAAGTTCACAGCTCAAGCTCAGCAGGTTTGGCTATTCTTCCTGCCAGTCTGGCAATCTGCTGTGAAGTCCTTGATGTGAATTTGCAATTATTAGAGAACATCGTGTTCTGCTTCCGAGTTGATCTCTGATGCCGAGCCTGGCAAGAACTAGCAGCTCTGCTTCGCTCTCCAGCGGGTAATGGAACAAATAAATGGTGCATTAAAAAGCATTGTTGTTGGAGGAGGAGGGGGGTAGAAAGAGAAGTGGATGGAAGCAAATAATGAGGGATAGGCAAAGACAGACAACAGTTGAGAGGAGTCTGACCTACTCAAAGGCAAGACAGGATGGGGAGAGCCGCATGATAAGTGCTTGATCAATATCTCAGGGAAGCTTAACAGAATAAGAGAGTCGCCGATCCAGACTCCAGAGGGTATAGAGTCGCCTACTTCTTT